>NC_070585.1:8583193-8776244 GCF_027409825.1 Scomber japonicus
TCAATGAACGTGAGTGCCCTCTAGGTGAATTGCAGCAAATTTAGGCACAATGGCATTTATAAGAAGTGAACAGGCTCTCCGTAGAAGGGAGCTGGTTCCTACCTCTGCTGTGAGGTACGTTGAATTTTGTAGTGCACCGTAGGGCTGACCAATTATGGCAAAAATCAAAATCACAATTAAATGAACTTTTAACCTCGATTATGATTAATGAAGGATTATCTCCACCCTTGATGAACAATTATGTATTTTCACAGTTTCTTTTGTTTTGTATTTTACACTGCTGCTCTCACACGATATTTTGTGATATTTTCGCACACGAGTATCTTTAGGGAGTGAAAATAAATGTTTTGAGGTGTGACGCTGTGGTTAATGTCTAGTTTACTTGATAAAGATAAAGATTGTAAAGATCATGGTTTTGGGTTCAAATGATCATTGGAGACAAGTTTTCAAATTCCTTAAAGATATGCAACGTTTACTGTCATGACAACAGTGAACACCATGATTAATTGACATGAACAAGATTAAGTCGATTAGAGTTTCTAATGTCGGTTTCGATTATTTTTCGATTCATTGCCCAGCCCTAGTGCACTGTGTGTTTCTCTGACCCACAAACAAAACTTTGGATAAACCCACCTACAATTTGCCCGAGTCTCAAGTAATGTCACACATCCATCATGCGAGCACACACAAACGCATGTGGCCATGTACACACATGTAAATGAGCGTGATTAAAGCACGAGGATTACACGGCTGTCTTTTCAATTACGTTTTCAGAATCACATAATTCCTTGAGTGTGAACAGCGGAGGAAGCACGGGAAATGTCAGCGGCGCACGAACGGCTGGTGCATTATAGAAATGACAGGGGCACTGTCCTCGAATGCCAGCAGCATTGACAAGCATGTGACATCAACGATAATGTCTGAGACAGAGATCATAAGCGTGATAATGGCTGTGATTACATTAGTAAAGCTATTATGTTCTAGATGACAGATCTCATTAACATATAAACAGCCTTAAACACTGCGTGCTCTGTGGAAATTAACAGGCCCACACACACACACAGGCGAAAATGTATACATGCTGGGATATAAGTGAAGGAGATTAAACCACAAGGATTATATGATACAGATATTAACAAACATAATGTCATTAGATGTGGTCAGAGTGAAAAGCAACACACATGTAGTACAATACTACACATTATACACACATAAACACACAGAAGGACGTAAAGTTCATGTTAACCTAATCGAAAACTAAATTTAATTCCCTCCAAAATTCCCTTTTTCCCTCTGAGTCATTTTCTGGAAATCGTGCAGACACACACACACATACACACTCACACACACACACACACACACACACACACACACACAGACACAGTGTTTATGTTTCTGTGAATATGGGGATGGTCTCTAATCTTTCTCTGTCTCTTCCTGCCCTTATGATAAACTGCCTGTCTAACATTGTTTTCTTATCGCTCTGTGTGCATGTGTGTGCGTGTGTGTGCATGTGTGTACACATTGGGACTTGCAGCATAGGTGCGTGTGGTTTCGTGCAACTGTGTGCCAAGTGTGTGTAAGTGCATGAACACCTCGTAATGAGTGTTTTGAGAAGGAGAGTGAGGGATACTCTGTGTGTGTGTGTGTGTGTGCGTGCGGGCGTGTGTGTGTGTATTTGTTTTAGCCAGACTTTGTCTCCAGAGCTCGGCTCTCAGAGCATTCTGAGGCAAACATTAACGTCACCAGATGCCTCTGTCTGACTCTCTCTCTCTGTTTTTCCTTTTCTGTCTCTCCCTCCTCACCCACTCTCTCCATCTTTTGTCCTTCTCTCTCTAACCTGTTATCTGATAATTTGCTGTGTTTCTGCCTCTCCCGCTCTGATTTCACAGAATACAGGATGTAGTTAAGTGTGTTCATTCATTATCTAATTAACTAATTTACCAAGCACTAATTCTTCCTCATCAGCTAATAGTCTGCAGATTAAGTATGGACGTGTGTGTGCGCGTGTGTGTGTCTGGAGGAAGGGGTGTTGCTTTTTGAGTGTGTGTTAAATTATTAACCCCTCATTATCAGGCCAAAGTCAGGAAATATAGAAAGCCCTTATCCCTGATCTGGTTAATCAGGGAATAATCAGTTTCCTTTTCAAAAAAGCAACAGTGAGCAGTCAGGATTTCCTACACACTATCATTCATGATTATGCAGCATTTGTTGTGTTGGTAGCTGGAGAAAGGACCTGTAGCCTTTCAGGGTTGTCATATTCTTGTGAAATAATTGCGATGACACATTTTCATGTTAGGAATAGTGTCATTGTTGCCACTGCACACTCATTTTCCCCAGTGATTCACATTGTGCTTTTTCTTTTTTTTTGGTGGAGTTTGGATGTCACTGGGCCTGCTGCCACATGAAAACGCCCTTCTGGCTAGCTTGGGAGTTACACATCAAAGGCAGAGCGGAAAGCTATCTTGAAATCTGATGATGGGAAGCAGTCCTCTGTAGCATTAAAACATTAGCACTGCTGGGTGTAATCAGAGTTCATCGAGAGTCTGTGTGGAAATCAGGGTGAAGGGAGAATAGAGAGAGTCTGCAGAATGTTTAAGCAGTAATGGTATTTTACTGATTGGTAATTACATTAAATAAAGAAGTATAACAACTGTTTATGATCTATACAAATATGTGTTCTGCACACTGATCATCAATCCAAACACAACACATTTAAAATCCTACTTACCACAATTTAATTTGTTGTTATTAGAGCTGCAGCTTACAATTATATTTACTATCAATCATCTAGAGTAATTATTTAGTCTGCAAAATATCAAAGTGACAGTTCAAAACCTAAAGACATTACAGTTATAATTAAATAAAACAAGACAAGCAACAAAAACACTCAGAATGGAGAAACTGCAACCAGTGAACATTTAGGGACTGTGTGAAAATTACTAGCAGGGGAGCAGAAGAAGGGGAAAGTGTGCCGTTTCTTTTTGGGTGAGTTTGTTTTTGTTTTTTACAGTGAACAGTTGATGAATGTTTGAATTCAGGTACACTTTCACACTTTCACTGTTAACCACTAATGGCCCTGTGGGGTGATGTTTTTACAAATGGGTTCCTGCTTTGTTTGTATTGTATTGTGTATTGTGCGGTAGAGCTGCCAAGAACATGACAATAAGCCTAGAAAGACAATGAAGAAGAATGCAAGCTTACAAACGTAGACATAAATGACGCAAGATTAAAACGTTTTTTTTCCTCCAAATTCTTATGCAAAGAAAGAAATGCATTCAATCGCACACATTTGTTAGACCTCAAGGATACAGACAATGCATTTAGTTTGAAAAATCTTTCATTTGCTTACATTTGCTTCACCTTGAAATTGAATCATTGTTTTAGCTGTTTTGACACTACTGTAATGAATTGTACATACTAAACTCTGCTACTTTATTTTGACATGCAAAGTGCAAACACACAAAGGGATCCAAAGGTTCAGCCCACCTCCCCACCCATATCATTTGTGTACAGTCCCTCAGCATCAAAAAATCATCAACATAGTTGTTGTTGATTGAATAATCATTTTTTCCGTGCTGTGATCGTCAGAAAACATCCTTAATCAAAAACAGAGCTATTAAGTTTCTGCTTGTGTCAGCAACTGAACACAATATTGTTTTAAGGAGACAGTAGTGGTGTAATCCAAGTACAAGACACACATATTTTCATGCTAATCTGTTGGATGCACATACTGCATGGGCCTGTTTAAAAATGACCAGAGCGCTCAAGGACAAACACAGATGGCCACACGGGTATATTCCAAAGATGACTTAAAGGTGCAGTGTGTACATTTTAGTGGCATCTAGAGGAACAAACTTGGCAGAAATTGAATATAATCCATTCATAAGGATGATTTATTTTGTGTTTAATCACTTAAAAATAAGAATTACTTTAGAATGAGCCCTTTATATCTACATAGGGAGTGGGACCTCTTCCACTGAGACTGCCATGTTGCTCCACCATATTTCTACAGTAGCTTAAAATGGACAAACCAAACACTGGCTCAAGAGAGGACTTTTTTCCTTATTCCTTGGAAAGGGAGGAAGAAGGTGTTCAACTGGTTGCAATTTGCAACCTCACCACTAGATGCCACTAAATCCTACACACTGCACCTTTAAGAATTCGCAGCTGGGAAGACATGAACATCTGAAAGGGTGATAATGATGTGCATCCATTGGACTGTAATGTTTGAAAATGTTGTTCAAATCTTCATTTTGATTACCTGAGCAAAACTTTGACTCGTCTAGCCTGTTTCCCTGAGTGACCCCATTACAACTCACATAAGATGCTCCATTCCATCCCAACAAACGTGTGAAAATCTTTTCTTCTCTTTCATCTGGTCATTATTCAGCGGCAACTTGTATAATTAATAAAAGGTAGTACATGTTCCATTATTAATGAAAACAGCATGAATCTTCACACCTTAGCTGTGAATCATCACACATCTTTCTCAATCCCCCCTTCTTATATTCTGGAAGAGGAATAGGTCACCGTCACTGATGTGCAATTGGACAGAGCTTAAAAGACTCTTCAGAGGGAATCAAAGTTTTCAAAAATATTACTTTGTGCAACGATCTCTAAAAAAGAAAATATCTGTCAAGCTGGATTACCTGGAAGCATGAACATATCAAAGCTTTTAAATTTTGATTTGACTACAGATGATTGAACCTGCTGATGCATTTTATAAAGCAGTGTTATCATGAGTTTGATCACCGTATGAGAAGCAGTGAGAGGCATTCACGATGGATTCAGGGACATGGCGTGAGAACGGCCTCTAGAGTCACTAGAGTTCGTGTTTGCTCTGACAATGACTCTGCTCAAAAGTGTTTGCACTCTGAAATGTGCCTGAGTGGTCTGTTTTCATTGTATCACACACACTTCAACATCTCCCTCTCCTGGTCTCTCTCCCGGTCTCTCCTGTTGTTACAGTCTCTCTCTTTAATCCTTTGTTTCACCGAGCCCCCAAAAGCCATTATGTTGGAGCACCAGCGAAGATAGAGACGCATAATTTAATACATGTGCTTAAACATGCACACACCTTATCAGGAGAGCTGGGCAGATACTAGATTTTAAATGATGATATAATTACAGTATCAACTTATCGTACAATAACGTAATTATCAACATCATAATGTCTATACATGGACTTATCGTATGATACATGGACATGACCGTGATGTTTTTTTTACCTCAGTATTGCTACACTTTACATCAGAGGTCTTCAACAGGGGGTTTGCGACCCCTAGGGGGTCCGCGGAGGTACTGCAGGGGGGTCACGAAAGATTTGGTTGATTAGACATTTTTTTATAGATACACAAATGATAAAACATGTCTCCTCTTTCATGCATTCATGTATGCCATTGGTTCATTTATCAGTGCTCTTTTGTTCTTGTCTGTATAATGTAAGCTACAGGAAAGTGTTTTCCAGCCACTATTTATGTCAACATGTTGACAACATGCCATCTTTAATGATAGAGTGAACTACCGAGACTGAGAGTTAACGCTGCTGCAGAAATAAGACAAATGATAACAGTGAGGGGGGGGCATGAGTCAGCTTCCACTGTCATTTACTTGTCAGCATACACACGTTTGTTTCTAGTGTTTTTCATACTAAAAATCCCTCCAGTGTTACCAGCTGTAGCCAGCTGTTTGGAAATGTGATGATCAGGCGTTAACTGAGGGGATTAGTGCTTATGAGAAGTTGCTGTGACTCAGCTTTAAACTAACAGAAAACTATCATTTCTTACCTTACCTCCTTCCAGTTGGCCAAAAACACGACTTTAAAATGACAGTAATGTAATGTTTGCATGTTGGTCATAACATTGTAATAAGGGTGATTAGAGGTCAGTTTCAGGTAGACTACACCATGATCAGCTTCTTTTTTAACTCTCAAATATTGATATTGGTGTTGTCCTCATAAGTCCTGGAGGCACAATTACAGCTGTAGCTATTAGAATTATAGAAATATTCATTTTAACATTTTCTTTGAGAACACAGATTTCACTCTTATTTTTCTTCATGTAAAACCTGCAAGGTATCTCAAGCACTCTGGCAGTTCTCTCTAAAAAGGGCAGCTTGGGGAAGGAACACTGGGTCACCTTATTCCTCCTTTCAACCAGTACCACAACTAAATGAGGCTGTCAGTCCCTAACAAACAGGCCTCTGTTGGACCCTCCTCAGGGTCTGGAAGCAGTATGGAAAGAGATCGAGACCACAATGGGCCATCTCCCTCTTCTATAAGGATCTGGGAGTGAGGTCTGGGAGAGGCAGTTAAAAATAAAAATAAATATGTGTTTTTAAAAAAAGAAAAGAAATTTATGTTAGTAATGCCGAAAAAGTTTAAAGTCATACCAATAATTACAAAAGGAAACAATCCTGTTTATTGACCCTGTTGACCCACTCTGGAACTCCCTGACAGTGCCCCGATCCTGCCTCACTGCCAGTGGCCAGAGCTGATGTGCTCTGACTGACTTGGTTATTTTTATTATCATGTTATTATTAGCATACATACATTTATTTAGGGCTCTTTTTCCCTCAGTGTGGCACTTTACCCCATTTTCACCCAACAAACCTGTAGACTTCATCATCCCAGACTTCACCCACATCATATCAACACAACACAGAACAAGTAGCATCACCTTTTTCTCTTGTTCCCTGACAAGATGTTTGTTTAATTGTCTGAATTTGCTGTTTTTGTCTTCCTCGTGGTTTTCTCTTAGTGTTTTGTCTTTTGTCTTGCAATGAAAGAAAGAAAAAAAACCTGCAAAAAGTAATTAGACTTGTCAAAAAAAGCAAGAAAATTACTCAAAGTACAGACTTTTGCATGTTTTAGCTTCTCGACTACAAATCATGTTCTTGCCAAAAATTATCAAACGCACCCTGAACTGTTTTAGACATCTGAACGTGTTTGTCTTGATGTTCCAATCAACCGCTGGTTTCCATTCATTTTGTCGCTGTATGAAAATCAGTTTCTGTCATTTTGTTACAATAACTTTGCATGATTTTAATGCAGACTTGATGTCTAACATGATGGATTTACACAACTCCAGCATGTTTTCATAGTCAGCTGATTGATTTTCATACTGAAGTGGAAATCAATGGCTGCTCTGAATGAGGGAACATCTAAAACTCTAAAATGTACTTTCTTATAAAAACATAAGAAAAACAAAAACAAAAGAAATCAGCACTAAGGAAATATGTTTGTATGTAAATGAGAGCGCTTCTTTACATAGTGTGTGATTGCTATATGTCTGTGTGCCGCTGTGCTCTCCTCTGTGATGTGACTCAAAGCAGCAGAGTCCTCCTTCGTTCCTGCTCCGTCCTCGCTCTGGGTCTATTTATCTATCCATCAGTGTCAAACACATGGGCTTGTGTGATGTGCATGAAAACAAAGCCGGAAGGTAACAATGCGTTTGAAGCCTGTGTCTCATTATAATACCTGCTCTCATGTCAAACACACATACACAAAGACACAAAGCAGTGATTTCTGATATCCTCCGTCTTACACCACCATACTGAAACCTAAAAGCTGTATATTTTCATACTGCCGGCATCCTGGATCTTCTTCCTCCTCCTCTTCTTCTTCTTCTTCTTCTCCGTCTATCCAGGAATGCCTGCTGATATGTCTCTGATGTCTAATGCCGTCTGAATGAACACACAAACCTGAAAACACACACACATGTGCGCACACACACACAAAAAAAATGCGTCGTTGAACTGACACTTCAAACAAAGCTTTTGTCTGCTGCCTGACAGCTATTCCTCTCTCCTTCCCCCTCTCCTCCTCCTCTCATTATCCCCCTCACATCTCCCTGTCATTCCAAAACACTCGTTCTACCCCCTCACCCCCACGCTCTTTCTCTCTCTCTCTCTCTCTGTCTCACACACACACACACACACACACACACACACACACACACACAGCGAATGTATTCAAGGGTTTATTCCTAATTGAGCTGCCTGGTTAAATGCAGGTTAACTAAAACACAAAGATTGAAAATATGAAGGGCTTTTTTTCATAACACCACTCGAGCTAAAGGTGTAATAATCAGCAGCCATTCACTTCTAGAAGCAACAGATTAATAAGATTTATTTTAAAGCAAATTGTCATAATGACTTCATCACTGGCAGAGGTGTCGCTCATAAAAACGCAGGTTAGACTTTGAAGTAGAATATAAACAGAATGTCTTGTGAATTGAGGATGTGAACAAAGCTCAGTCACTTTTTCTGGAACAAAAGCTCAAGCACTTTAAAGGGGTCCTGTTGTAGAATTCAAACGCACCTTATTTAAACTCAAGATTTGCTTATAACACATATTATTGACACTGATTGGTTTGATTTAGAGGTTCTTTTTAAATTATGTAATCCTCAGTATTTCCTTACAATTTCAGGCTTAACTCTGCCATTGTCCTTGGGTCAATTTTGACCCGAGTTAACACTAAAAGTATGCCCATTGACCATAATAAAATGTTTTAAAAAGTGTAAAACCAAAATGTCTAACACAGAATTGAGTGGTAATTTATATCCTATGCTTTATAAACAGCCAAACCAAACCGGGTCAGTTTTGACCTAAGTTAACTCAAAAATGAGGTATAATTGAATTTAATTGAGGCCTATTAACATACTTTATGTGTAAACACTGTGGTAATAAGTTGGAATGAAGTTTGCTAAAAAGGTCTAACACAAAATTGGGATATAATTTATACCTGATGCTTTATAAACAGTCAAACCAGACCGGGTCAATTTTGACCCAGGGGGACAAAAGCGAAAGCAAAAATTGTGAGCATGAATATGGATGAAATAATAAACTTTTTAGTGTATTTATTATCAGAATGAGTTTCATTGACTTTGCTGCTTTGTTGAAGGATTGTAATGTTTAATCAGCCCGTTTAATCTTCTGTTGAAATGATGTTCATTACGGATGATTCCAGTTCTTACCGTTTACATCTTGTGCCAGTAAGGTTGGTTTAAGTAGTACTTCTAAGTACTAGTAAGTGTTGGTCAGCCTTGTTCGTTGCTGCTAGCTGCTACTGTTCGCTCACCACTCCGCTGCTAACATTATTAGCCTGCTAACGGTGTAGAAAGTTAACAGTAAACTTAACTTTCGTCTCACAGAGGTAATTCTTTAGTCTTTACATCAAATATGCTTGTGACTGCTGCTGTTTTTGAAAATGAACTCCAAGAAAGCTGAAGATCATTTTAGTGTGCCGCGCTGTAGACAGTCTGGAGGCTGCACTGTCCTCATAGATGAGTTCCATTTTTCTGTTCCTGGGTATCAATAACAGGAATCAATAAGCTCTGAGGCATACAATTCAGAGGGATGGACAATTTGGAACTGGTTCTTGATTCCCATCCCTACCTGTAAATATTCTACTTTTAAAAAACTGTCATGATGATTTAAGCAAGTGTTTAAGTTGCGTAACCAATCATTTATTTGTCATAACCGCCATCTTTCCCTGAGCTTATCTACACTGAGGTTGTCATGGGGACATACTGTATGAGCCAGAATTTTCAAAATGTTGACATTGAAAGAAAAACAACAAAAAATAAATGATCATGGAACATAATCCAGAAATTGACAGTCTTTCCTGTTGATAGGATTTATTTATTTGTTTACAAGGCTTCAAGTCTACAAAATACAATGTGGGCTGAAGGTTGAGCGACGCTGCCAAAACTCTTGCTATTTTCATGCCATCAGTCTCATATCAAACTGTCACAGATTTCATTGGTCTGATGCTCATTCCAGAAGAAACAGCACAACTCTGAAACAGAAGGATTTAAAAACTGCATCGGCTTCATTTCATTATGAAAAATGTCTATTTGTTTTGAAAACAGGCTGCTGGTATCGAGCACACTGGCTCGCTGTCACACCGTCATGGCTTACTGGGACACTTGAATAGAGCAGAGCCATCGTTAATGGTATTAGTAACACCTGTGCCTTCCCCACCATGACAAGTTAAAATGTCTGCTGTGAAAAGGGCTTATCGGGACACTTTTCAGCTTTTAAACATGAAAGCCTCCATTTAGCATGTTCTCTAACGTGCATTTTGTGCATGCTGTCAGCCAATGGGCGTCCAGTATTGCGACAGTTACGCTTCAAATGAATTCAATAATTGTGCTCTTTTAGCCGCACACTGTGCTATTTACAAAACACCGTTTTGGATATGATGGAAATTATGAATTACACATTTGTTTCAGTTAAAACCAAAGCTCTACATCTGCTGAGGCACAACATGATGTGTAAAACGCCACAGTTGCGTATAAGAGCTGATCGCAAATGACCGAAGCTTTAAAACTAAAAAAAAAAAGGCTTCAAATGAGTTAAAATGTATTTCCGCGCCGTTGCCTCGAACCGTTCTGACAGTTATTCCCACGAGACGCAAATGCAGCATGAGTCCACAAAGTCAGGCTCCAGTTGATTTTCAATGAAGCAACTCCAGAAAACTCTCTTGATGACATACGCAGGCTGGAGCCCTTTTCTTCCCGCTGCCGACTGAACACGGAAACTCCAACATGTTCAACTCAATCCGCTGACCGGCTGCAACATCTGGCTGCTGCTGCGGCTCCGCTTTTCTTTTTACTGGCATTGAATGCACTTATATAATGTGAATAAATATAATAAATAAAACAAGATCATATGATTTCTATGCAGTTTTATATACGTATAAATTCTTTTCACGCATCATTTCTTTTTAATTTCTTGTATATCCTGTGTGTAATAACCTCTGTGATTCTTCACTGATACCACACAGGTTCAGTGCATTGCTAAAAGGTACTTCAGTTAGCAGTTACTGAAGGAGAGAAGAGAGTGTTACTGAAACTCTGCAGTGAAAGTGAATGAGAGGGTGATGAGTCTGTGTTAGAAACATTTACGAGTGTGTGTGTGTGTGTGTGTGTGTGTTTAGTTATCAGGGGAGCACAGCATAGCTCTGCTGAGATTAAATTCCCAGAGCTTACTCTGGCTATCAGCATTACTTCAGGACACACACACACACGCATGCCCGCACGGAAACACACACACGCACATTAACACACACAGAAGGAAAGCAGAGTAGTAGGAAAGAAAGCTGCCATCGCTACATTTTCATTCACAGAAAATATCAGCATCGACAGTATGCCCACTGCTGATATCACCACTGCTATTAATCCCCACCAATCCATCCATCTGTCCATCCCTCTGTCCATCATCTGCCTTTTTTCTTGCCTCTTTTTTTGCCTCCTTTTCTTTCTTTCTTTCGTTCAAAAGAGAGTGTTTTACTGTCTATCACATTACTATATGGCAGCAGTGCAGAAAAACTAACACAGCTGCCATCTCTTTTTAACATGTGACATCAAATCATGATGGAAATTCAAACCCAGCTAAAATGTGAATATTTATTGCAACTAATGATTGTTTTCTTTGTCAGTTAATCTGTGATTATTTGATGATGAATCAATTTGAAAAATGTGTTGATCACTGTTTCCCAGAGATGCAACTTAAAATGTTTTTTTTTGTCCCGACTTACAGACAGATGTAAGATTTAGTTTATTGTCATAAAGGATGAAAGAAATCAGAAAATATTCACATTTAAGAAAATGAAACTAGAAAAATGTGGCATTTCTTTCTTAAAATATACTCAAAAGTTGACCTGAAATTTCCATTCTCACTTTTGTGTAAGGAAATAAAAACTATGATGCCTACAAACGTAGATACAGATTGTTTCTCTTTTTTCAACACGCACACATAGCGCTGCTGATCTAACATTTCACTTTAAAAAAAAGGAAAACTTTCAAACTAGCATTCACTCAGGCAGCTTAATGCTAATGATAGCACTGATTTGGTCATGTTATATCAACACCTGCTGAGTCATCAGTAGCTACTGCACAACTCAGTGTTGTGTTCAGCTACCAACTAACATAGGTAGTAGGTTAGTTGACTGTTGGAACTGAAGTGATGTTCTTAAGTATTGTCATTTGCCTGCTCCTAATGATACTGCACTAATCAAATGACCAGTATTAGCACTGTTAGTAGGAACCAATCATTCCCACCATAATATATGGGGTACTACCACAGAATAAGGACAAATTTAACAAAATTTCATTAAATATATCTTAAAACTCCATGTATTCACATTTTAAAAACAGTCTGTTTGGAATAATAAGATCACACTTGTGTAAGTTGCATGCTGGACCACAATTGACTTCCATAGTAGTTGTGATGTCACAAATCCTGCTCGTAAGCCTCCCCCTAAAATCAGATTTCCAGTGAGCTCAGAGAAACTTTTTCAGCAGTTAAATGTAAAAACAGCTTCTTGTGTCAAACTCTGCACATACACCATTCTACACAGTGAAGCTCAAACATCCAAATGTAAAAAATAAAAAGTTTGTGTAAAGGTGAACTTTAAGTTTCTTGTTTCGGGTGAGAGCAATTTTAAACAAATAAATGCACAAGTCAAAACAAACACCTATGATATACATTTTGATTTCTTAGCAAAACTTAATGCTGATTCAACTCAGTTTAACAATAATAAAACTGATGTTCTTCAGTGTTGCACATTTCAAAAAGTTGGATTAAAGTGACTTTAGTCTGTTTCACAGCACGTAGCAGTAAATATTGTCACTGACCCAGCTGACAGCAACACTATGTTTCAAAAAGCTGTAAAAGATTTTTTAAAGATTTAATTTCAGTGAAGTGAAAAAAGATCTATTGGCAGCAGGCTAACCTGTATGTGACAGGTAGTGCTGTACTCTGTTCCTGCCTCACACTGGGGAATACATCCTGGATGTGTTAATTACCTCATCTGACCTGATTCCCTCTGCGTGAATGTCTGTCTAGTGTGTGACAGACGGAGACAGAGACAGTGATCTGTGGCAGGGGACTGCGGCACTGTGTATGTGTGTGTGTATACTGTATATGTGTGTTTGTCGTCATGACAGCCCCGTCAGTTATCTTTCTGCACTGACAGACAATGCACGTGTCAACCGGCAGTTCCAGCGTGCACAGTGATCACATCTACATATACAGCTGTAACGTACACACACAAACACCTCACCTGTCAATCATCTCGACTGGAATTCCCACTGCTCTCTCACCCTCCTCTCTCTTTCGCTCCTCCCTTCTCTCTCATTCTACCTTCCTCTCCCCATCCCTCCACTCCTGTCTTTCATCATTCTGATATTTTTCTTTCTTTTTAAAGAAACTGCCCTGAAAATGGGTCTTTTTTTTAGCTCCCATGGGTCTCTGTGAACCACCATCACCCCCACCCCCACCCCCTCTCTCCCCTCTCATTGCCTCTCCGCTCTTTCTCCCTCCCACTCACATCTTGCTGATAGATTAAATGTTGAAGGCGAGGTCTAGTAGAGAAAAAGAGAAAGTCTCTTTTAATTGTGTTGATCGCTAATTAGCCGGCCTGTCTCATCTCTCTGCAGTGGATGTGGTAAAACAGGATGCCCTTTCCTGGGTCAGAAGGCCACAGCCTCATGCATAACATGTACTCGCACATTCGCACACACTCCGCTTTGTACTTCTGAGATGCAAGTTTGGCTGCCAGCTTGTAGATTTCTCACTGGAGGCACGGTAACGGTGCGGTAAAAGGGTTTCTTTTACTAAAAATATACAGTTATGTAAGGGAAATGTTCTGAAAACCTGGGGTTCACCACCCTCTCTATTCCCCACGGACCAGTCTCCTTTGCTTCCAATCATTCCAATGATTGTTTACTGTCAGCTGTCTCATATTTTAAATGCCACAAGAAACAACCATGAATCACATCCACAAGCAATCATTTCTGGCTTTCAGGGCCTGGAAACCATAGTTTACAGCAGGAGTGTAGGAATGTTGAAAGATTAAAAGCACATTTTATTGGGAGTCATCCAATGACACCGTGACAGGACATAAATGCATCAGTCCTTTGCAGTGCGCTGTGGTTCAGTGGGCACAGCATGTCATAAACAGTGCCTGGATTAAGAGTTCAATTCCCACAGGGCCCACCTACGTTAAAAATGAATGCACTCATGAATGAAAGTACCCAGCTAATGGCATATGTTGCATCATATTAACCTTACTATAAATAGAACAACTTTGAATGGCTTGGCTTTGGGAGCTGTGGCCGATAATGTAATTGGAACAGACAATTTTTTCCCTCCGTTGGTTCAGATTGATCATAAATGTGTTCATTGTTATATTTCATTTTATTACCCACTAGTTGACATGTTTGCTTCTGTTGATGATGTCATCAGGAGACAGCATCTTTCCAGAGTCATGCCAATGACATGCAGCTTTATGTCTGCATCTCCTGATGACTCCAGTGCAACTGATTCTCTTCACATGTGTTTTAGATATTAATATCTGCATTTTTACACCGCTTCTTACAGTTCAACCATGATAAAACTGACATTGTAGTCACAGGCTTCAAAGCTCAGAAGGAGAAACAGGTCACAAAATTAAATTTCTGTGGACTTAGCTCCGAGCCAAAAAGAAAAAACCTTGGTGTGGCGTTTGATTCAGAGCTGAACTTTAAGGCATGTCTCTATGAACCAGTGTGCCCCCCCAGGTCCTCTGGCATGAGTCTGTTCCAGGACTGAAACCTTTGGTGAAGCAGATTTTAGGTGGGAGTCTTGGCCTGAGGACTTGAGAGCAGCTCAGGTGTTCAAGTGTTGAAATCTTTAAACACAAACCTTAAACCTGCCTCTTTAAGCTGGCTATTGATTAGTAATGATTTATAGACATTACTTACCCAATTTAATCATTCATTCTATTGTATTTATGTTGTAAATTTTTTATTACTTTTTTATTTTTATTATCAAATATTTTCCCCTCTCTTCAAGCAGTAGTTGTCTTTGTTTTTTAATATATTTGATCTACCATTTTAATCAAATGTTTATTTCCTTCCATTTTATTTTCATTATTGCAGTCTTATGTTTTATTTCTCATGTGAATTCGTCTCAAGTTGTTCTACTGGTTACATTCTACATTTGCTATCTTAATAATGGCTTATTAACTCATTGTTTAGAGCTGCACTAATCAGTATTTTTATATTAAGAATGGATCATGTGACTCTGTATGAATTAAAAGGTGTGACTTGCATTGATGAACCCAGAGATTATTTTCACCTAACTGTGCAGTTCCTCTCAGCTCTGTGCAGCATTTCAGCATCTCCATTGTTCTGATTCAGTCTCACCACTTTCATCAGTCTAGTTTCTATATCCAGCAGACAGCTTTCAGTTTTTTTTTTGGTTTAAAAAAATACTGCCACTTCCTAAAGAGCAGCGAACAACAGACGGAGAAAGTTAATGACTAGCTGGTGAACATAGGGGAGCATTCGGCAGATGGAAGAAGCAGTACATGTCAGTACACACACTTACATCACGGTTTGTGTGTTCAGTAGAAAAGTTAATATTAGTGGAAGACAGCAGGCCTGTGTAGGAAGTCAGATTAATTGTGATGTATATGAAAAATAAGAGTCAGGTATTTAAATATTATTAGTAACCTAAAACCATTCAGCTTCAGTAATCAGGTTGGATATTTTTGTCAGTACTAATTACTCTCTTGACTTCTTATTTCATTAAAAAAAAGCATCCTCTCTTTCTTTCTTAAACCTGTTTTTCTCTTATTTTTCCGTTTGTTGTTTATGCCTTTGTAGTCCTTTGGAATTTAAGTAATTCTCAGACAGTGAATTGACACAATTTACTCTGTTATTTTCCTTTACCAGCCACCCGACTTCTCTAATCACACTGCAGGAAAAGAATTGTAGCCGATGCTCTTTGCGGATCCAAAAAATGACTTGTTAGTGAATCTCATTAAAGAGCAGTGGGTCTCTTTGGTGGCAGGGTATGTGTTGGCTTCAGTGGGGGATGATAACGAGTTTTTCCTCTTTATGTCTTTTCAGTCATCTGGAGTCGGATCGCAGCGCCTTGAAGAGGAGAGAGTGGGAGAGGAGGAACCAGGAGGTCCAACAGGATGAAGACCTCTTCTCAACTGGATTCAACCTGTTTGGAGAACCTTATAAAGTAAGAGTAACTGAGTATCTATACATCTCAAAGCATGGTCCTAATTTTAGTTATATACAGTAAATATAACCCAACAATTTTGCAATTTATACATAGTTCAATACATTGGGAAATATGCTTATTTTCTTTCTTTCTGAGGGTAAAAGTCAATTTCACTGTTGTAGCTGTGTATGAAAACCAGAGCTGGAGCTAGGACGTGATTAATCTACTGTAGAATAAAGAAAATGTAAGTTTGTTGATGAATAATTATAAAATGTACAGGCTAAATAAATGATGCATAACATATTTATTTTTATATATTAATTAGTTAGATTTGTAGGTGGCTCCTGCTTCCATGCTAACGTTAAGTATTCGCCGCTTAGCAACAGCGACATTACATGGTTTCAGTCTCTTCTAACTCTCCTAAAATGGCTGTTTACAATGAATTTTATTGATCCTAAAACAGGTGGACAGCTAAGATACATCATCATTCACACTTGTGTCTATCATGCCAAAGTGTCCAGCTGACCACTTGTGCTCATATTTCGTTACTGCCTACGTCACTTCCGCTAGAAGGTCCCCGTGCACGCTTATCACCCAAGACACATTTTAAAACCAAGTATTAACAGAGTAAAAGAAACTAAATATGTTTATTTCCCCAAAAACTTTTTTTCACACTTTAAATCCAAGACTACCCATTTAAAAAACATCAAGGAAAATCGGATTCCATAAAGAAAGAAATGCTATAAGCTAACGTCAGAGAACTGTCCATAGCACACACTCATTTTTACAACCTGGCTGGGCGGTGATTCTTTACACCGTGTGCCGCTCCCTCTACTCAGGGTGTTCTCTCAGCACTGTTTAGGAGACAGTTTTATGTTTCCCTGTTAAGTTTTGATTGATTTTCGCGGGAGGAGAAGTGGATGCATCTGACACCAGAATTTCATTTGGGGGAATGGGGTGAATTTACAACATCTTAATCAGTGAGGATGGGCCACTCTCTTCTAAAAAGCAGCCCCGCTTTGTGATTTAGACTCATATGAAACACTTTTGCCTTGATTCACTACAATAAATTGAAAGGAATTGTTATTGCTAAACAACAATTATGCTAACGTATTTTTTCATTGTAATGCCCTTAAATGCCGGTTTCATGGAGAATAAAGCCAATGATGGCCTTTACAGTACATCATTATAGGCTATTCACTTCTTTTTCCTCACATTCTCCGCCTGAGGCCAATGCTGTAATACCCTCAAGCATAAGGTTTTATTCTGTTCTGTTCAAAGCTACTTGAGATGCCATGATTTTGATTTGTCTTTAGCAGGTAGTGAAGTAGCCATGCATTAAGTTCATGGCCGTTCTCCTGCCCCTGTGTAAACAATTGTTTTTGGATTGTTAACTCTCATTTGCCAGCGCCTGATGCTTCAACACTTGGTTATGCCGCCAAGTGTATCGACCTTGGGACAGACGGGCTTTGAATCTTGACTGAATGTGTTTAACCGCTGTTGTGTCTGAACACAGAGGACAGGAGGGCTTCTCACTGAGACGCTGGTCAAAGGTTCAGGGGGCGAAACCAGCACACGAGAGGTTGTTACCGATAATGAATCTAATCCTGAATGCCTCCATACTCCAACTAATTGTTTTCAACTAATTAATGGTGCTGAGGTGAGGTCAGGATTGTGTGTGTGTGTGTGTGTGTGTGTGTGTGTGTGTAGACCAGGCTGCGTGATGGATGATATCTCAGAAGCTTCTGCTGCTATTTTGAAGAAACTGTGTCAAGTGCCTTAAAAATTTAAAGTAATTGGATCAAAAATAAGAATATGGTTTGCTTGGATCTGACCTACTTTTTGCCTTTTTTACAAGTACTGGAATAGCAAACATACTAATATATATGCTTGCTGGAGATACATACAACTCAGGTTAGTGTTTATTGGGTATTGAAAATTTGCAATAGCTTTTCCTTTGTTCAGGATATATCAATATGTTAATGATTTCCACTCAATATTTGACTATTTTAACATGTTTTTTTTCCCCTTCATAAAACATAACATTCTTGCTCTTCAGCGCATCACTTGTAAGATAAATAAAAATCTTTACCTAAATAAATGATAGTCTCAGGTTTCTGATCAAAGATGAAATAAAGAGAGAATGTGATGAAATATTCAATGGAAACTTTTCAATACTTGATGCTTTGGTCGGTACTCTAAAAGTACTGAGTTGCTCCACTTCAGTTAATACCATAAAATCATTTCTATGATTTCTCCTTATACAGTCTTGCACATTTACACATTCAGCATACACAGCAACATTATAAGTCATGTAAAGTCATGTGTTTTGACCACTGAGTGAAAAAAGTGTAATATTCCAATATTCACTCATCTTTTAGATACATTTGTGGCCTGAAATGTCTGAATGAAATAGAGTATCTGGCTACTTTTTTGCTCAAGTACTGTTTCCTGCTGCACCTGGAAACAATGCTGATGAGCACCATGAAGATGAATCAGAAATGTGAAGTTTAAAATCACAAAACCAAAACACGATACCCAAAAGATGCTGAAACACACAACAGTTAACATCCTGAGCTTTCAGAAATGATGAAATAAAAGACCCTTTCCTCATTTTATATACTTTCATATCATATCAGCACCTGACTGAATGCTGTGGCTGTACAGAAGACTTCTTATTAATTACAGTGATTACAGTGATTGACCTAACAGAGAAAACATAATTGAAGGTTGCTATAATTCAGATAAAACTCATAGTGACGATGCATCTTGTAAGTGACAGGCCCAGAAGGAGTGACTGCATCATTCTGGGTATAACATGTTTACTTGTTTCATATTCCAGCTCCTTCCCACTAATCTTTTTCTCTCCATACACTCCTCCAGTTTATCTCTCGCTGCTGCTGAACTTGAAAAACGGCTCTGGCACACCTTGCTGCTTTCTTCTGCTGATTTATTTGCCACACTGAAAATTTCAGTTGTTTTTCCGAGGGAGTTGCTTTTACTTCACACAAGTCGGTGGATTTACCAAGGCCACCACAGCCTCACTGCACTTTCTGTGTGTTTAAGTGCTGACTGAATTTACCGAACTGCTCCTTTAGAGATCTATATCAGCCTCTTTTTTCATTATCACATAGGATTATTTATTGAACTTTCATCGTTCCCGGTCTCTCTCTTCTTTGCCACTTTTTCATTTATTTCACCATCACTCTCTGTCTTCCTCTCTCTCTCTCTTTACCTGTGTATCCATCATATGTCCGTCACTCTGTCTCTGTCTTCCTCTCTCTCCCTTTCTCCACTGTTCATTCTCTCTGTCAGCTATTAGCTAATCCCTCTTCTAATCCTGTTAAAGAGCGTTATGCTGTTAGCGGCTACTTGAGATGATCTATACACACACACAACACACACACACACACACACACACACACACACACAGGTATTCATCCTCTTCTTCTCTGTTTTCCATTTTGCCTCTCTGTAAATGTGTTTTCTGTTCCTCTTCAGCCACCAGATCTTTTATTCATGAGCTGGAGATGGAGAAGAGATGGGCTAATTTATTCACAGCTAACTTTGGCTCGCTACGGTGTGTAGTGTTTGTGTGTGCGCGTGTGTGTGCTTGTGTACACACAGAAATTACATCTGTTAAGATTATTTGAATGCAATTCTCACCTTTCTTGTATGATTCTTTTGTAAATAAGGCTTGATTCTTTGCCCTGCGTGTTTCACTTTTGCTGTTTTCATGGTTTTCCTGCTTTATTAGAGTGTTAAAATGAAGGATACAGTGAAGAGAAGAGAGAGAGAGACGTGACGCAAGAGATGAATGCTGCTTCCAGTCGAATAGATTTAAGTTGAGGTGTTTTGGGGACTGTATAACCACATGGATCTGTCATCTTAAACCCAGGACAAGTATAACCCAGGGTTCATCTATGATTTATAATAATTGCAGGGATTTACAGTGTGTGTTCTTCATCCTGTGCATTCCTGTCCCCAAACGATAACGTAAAAAAAAAAAAAATCCACCAGAGATTACGTACCATACTGTATCCCATTGAAGATGACGACAGTGATCCCCTCTGAATACATGTCTCAGTAATTTGAGATCTTTTCACGTTTACTTTCTTCCTCTTCCATGCAGAATGAATCTTAAAATCCTGCAATCAGCTCTGAAGGCATTTATGGTGCAAATTTAGCAGGTTCATCTGCTTACTGACTTTTAAATTCTGGTTTATACTGTACTTTTACTTGGTCATTGATGTGGTCTGTGAATTTGAGTGAAATACAACCTTCTTGAGGTCTGTAAGGAAGGCTCTAACCCTGAGATTAAATCAATAGTCAATAAATCAATTGATTGGAAACTCTATTGATAGTTAAAGTATTTCTTTTCAATAAGTGGCTTCAAATGAAAGGTTTTAGGGTCTTGGTTGGACAAAATGAACAATTTGAGGACTTTATCTTGACCTCTGAAAAATGACATTTTTGGGGGCATTTTTTGGAGTCAATCAATGACTTAATCAAGAAAATAATTGGCAGACTAATGAAATAAATGTTGGTTTCTTATTAGATTACCAGTGTTTTAATGCTCCTGATGACAGTGTGACTTTTACCAGAAGCCAAACCATCCATTTCATTTTTACCTGCTTCATAAACTGCTGTCAAAGCAATCTGATTATGAAAATGAGTATCGCAATATAGCAATTATCATCAAATGATGCTTGCATTGCCCTCTATTAGAGCAAAGACAAGGTTGGTGTTATACTCATTTGTAAGGCTGTAAAGTGTCTAACACACACACACACACACACACACAGAATTCCCTCCTCAGCAATAACATCTCTCCATAGATCGTTGCCTGTTATTACAGTATTATTTGGTTATTGATTGAAGCCATTTGTGTTGGAAAAACAAATCCACAAACAAACGCACAAACTACATTCATGATTCAAGTCAATAAGAAAATATAAAGATGAAAATCAAGTTTTTTAAACTTTTAACTTGTAAGTGCTGTGATATTTCCTTGCTGCTAACTGAAAAAATGAATGTGCAGTAGTTTCAGAATTGATGCTCACAAACTCTCAAAGATCTGCATCATTATTAAATGTAACTTCATACTCCTAATATGAGATAAACTGCTAAAACTCCCTGAACATAAATTCATTATTCATGATTTCATTAACCTTTCTAACTATAGGCAGCTTCACCCTGTCTCGAAAAATCTGATTGAGGGTTTTTATTCACTCCCTTTTATGCATTTCAACCTTTCAACCTTCTTTATTTCACTTGCACCACGTCAGCACAGCAGTGATTAGCAGAGTTCGGCTTGTGTAGCGCCTCATCTGTGAAACATTCAGCTGGTATGACTGAGAAAATCTATTGACCAAACCACAAAACTGATGTCCAATATAAGGACAGAACCACATTTCCCATTGATCTCTTTCTCTGTTTTCAGTCTTCATCATTTGTCTGTAATTCGTGATAAAATGTCAGGATTAAATTATATGCTGTAGATTTTACATAATTCACACTTTTGCTCATGATTAATATATGCTACAGAAGGTTGAAAAGAAATGTCAGACAGTAGGATAAAAATCTACTGGTCTTCAAGTTTTCCTCCTCTTCTGTGACTTTTTACAAGAATCAGAAGCCAAATATAGAACTGCTGATTGCCCTTGTCCTTTCAAAAAATGCCAGATGATCAAATCATAGTTTCATCATTAAAGAAACTGTCAATGGATGACACAAAAGGTACTCTTGAGCTATTCTGAGGAACATCTCAGCACTACCACGTAGCAGCTGAAGGTGCCATCCCGTCATATATCAGTAAAACCCGCACTGTCCTCCAAGCACTGATTGCTTGAGAATCTGGGGTCAGGCTAATAATGATTCCTGCCCCATTAATTTTACTGCTTCAGCCTGGACTGGACCCTCTTAAGGGTGGCATGTGTTTAATTAATCATCTCATCCTGATATCTGGTCAGTGGTCACCCAATTCATCTCTCACTGTTCCTCTCCCGATGAGTAAAGAGGGCTTTTCATCAAGTCTGGAGAAATGGAAAACTGGAAGACTTAATTAATACTCCTTTTCTCCCTCCCTCTTGTCTTTTTCTTCTTTCTTTTATCCTTTCAGACTAATAAAGGTGATGCATTGGCCAATCGCGTCCAGAACACACTGGGCTCCTACGAAGAGATGAAAGACCTTTTAACCAGCCATTCAAACCAGAGCCACTTAGTAGGAATCCCCAAAAGCAGCAGTGCCAACAACAACCTGCAGACCCCAACCACTTCAGCTACAGAGAGATCGGCCATGGAGTCCCAGCTTTTCAACGAAACCCTTAGAGGAGGAACGGGAGGTGGAGGAGGAGGAGTAGCAGAGGGAGGTGGGGAGAAGAGGATGGGAAGTGCGCCTTCCTCGTCTTCAACTTCCATGCAACCTCCCGCTTCAACAGCATCCTCATCAAGCTCCCAATCGATCCCACATCAGAATTCCAAAAAGTCCCGGAGCTCCATGGATTGGTCAAGGGGAGGCCATGGACAGAGTACCCAGGGAACAGGCCTTGTTCTGGGGTTAGGACAAGGGCAGGGGCAGGCCACAGGAACTACAAGTGGAAGAGGGAAACTGTCTTTATTAGAGGAACAGCAAATGCAAAGGCATGACGAGCTGTTTAGTTCCCTGAAAGATGAACTAGGTCTAAAAGGAGACTCAAGCCCTTCTTCTTCCTCTTCCTCTTCTTCTTCTTCCTCTTCTTCTGGGAGGAGGCATTCTTCCCATCCCTCCAAAACCGTTCCTGTTCCAGGTGAGTCCTTCATGTAAAGACCTTAAAGGAATAGTTTGACATTATGGGAAATACACGTATTAGCTTTTTTTCCCTAGGAGTCAGATGAGATGATCCATTCCAGACTAATGTTTGTACACTAAATATGAAGCTAGAGCCTCCAGATGAATAGCTTAGTTAGCATAAAGACAGAAAAACAAAGAGAAACAGTGACCTAAGGCAAAGCATTAAAGTGAATAAAACCTAAATCAAATTGTTCCTTTAAAAAATAGTGGGGAACATTTCAGGATACGGTTAAAGTCATTCACAAAACAAAAAAGAAAACATCGTATATGAACACATTTTGATATTCATAAACAATCATTTTCTTTCTCCTGGAGCCCCATGTGCTGATGAATAATTTCAGTGAAAAAACAGACTGTATCACCTTTTGCTTGGGATTTATGAAAATTAACATCTGCATCCGATGGTAACCTTGTTTTTCGGATGATTTCTAAACCACCAGGCAACACATAATTTGCTTTGATTGTGATTGGCTCCATCCATCTGGGAGAGTGAATTTTTGGCATTCAACCTTCATTAGATTTTGACAGAACAGAGCAGAGCAATATTCTACAAAAACAGGTGTTGCTTTGGGGATTTTTATTCTTTCCTGTAGAGGGACCACTTACATTGCCATTTTGGTTTCTCCTTCTCATTTACAGATGGTGGCAATTTTAGATCTTCTACCATAGACGGTGGCCATTTTAAGTCTTCCACTAACACAGAAAATGGTGGACATTTTAAATCCTCCCCATTTGAAAATGAAAGTTCTTACCTCTCTACATCCTCCTCGCCGCTGGCTTCCACGTCGGTCTTGACAACACCTACTCCTGGTCTAACCACTCCCACTTCAGGATTGACCACGCCCACATTCCCACCTGGTAGCCTATCAGGGAAGCCAGTCGCAGTGCAGCAGAAGCCCACGGCGTATGTTCGACCAATGGACGGCCAGGACCAGGCGCCCAGTGACTCTCCACAGCTGAAACCCCTGCTGGTGGCCACAGAGGGATTCAACAATAGTCAGACTTATGGAGGAAACTCTGGGAACGTGAAGAATAAACTGCCAAAACTCAGTCTAAGCCACACAGGAGAGGTAAGAGAACAATCATTATGACTCCTTATTCATATGAAATTGAAGGATGGAATGGGATGAATGGTGCAGTGATTTTTCTCAAATCAACATCTACACTGACTCAGAGGCAGTAAAGATAACTATAGTAACAGATAACATATTTTTTTACAACCTCGTCCCAAATAATGTTTGAGTCCTACATTTTGCAAAGTAATGCTTAATCATTTTCATGTATTTCGTATAATACTTACTACTATATAACAATCATTTTATAATACTAAAATGATTGCCCAATTGTTTATCATTGTTTCACAATTCACAAATGAGCTCCAGGCAAAATATTATTTAAAATTCAATTGCCCAAGGAACAAATATTTTAGAAATCCTTTGCCATTAGTAACTATGTGTTGGTTAGTAACTAGCCAGAGACCCACACTTTTGTATGGTATGCATTTTTAATTGCTCCTAGACATTTGGGATTAGTAAGACCTCATAAGTACAAAAACAAAGTATTGCCTTTGAACAGGAAATAGTTTTTTAAAAAAGTCTTCATATGGGGACAATGGGTTCATTTTATTGTATAACACGATTAATTCACCATTGTATAAAACTATCTATTTCCTTACATTTACACCTTCCCTTTGCACCAAGGACAATAAAGTCCAAACGTCTTCAAACGAGTACTTCTTGATTAGCAGTGTCATAGCTTGGTGCTTTTGCTAAAATTAGTCAAATGTATATAACATCAAACTACAAATGTTATTATGCATAAATAAGTTTCAAACATAAAATTTGATAAGGTTTTGTACCTGCTTGATTTTTGTCTGGGGCTGTTGATGCCTGACATCTCGTTTTTAAACTGATTAATGTAATGTGCTTTGGCTGCCACTAGGTGGCACAAAATGGTGTGCACGAATGAGTTCAATAGGTCAAAGTTCAGCATAATGAAATATAAGGTCCAGCAAACCTAAAATGTGATGTCCCCATATGAGGATGCAGGGTTGCAAGAGGATAAGATGAATCGTTATTTAGATAAAATTACATTTAAGTAGTTGCATTGAATCACACTTTAAGGTCATACTGAAATTAAATCTGTAAAAAATTGTCCTGTGCTCTCCTTTGAGACAAAAATCAGAAACCATAAGGAAGTAATTATTTTAATACATCTAATCCAATCTTGAAAAAACGTGATAAAGTGGTGTTCTATCATACGCAGAACATACGGTCACACTGAGCCTGATTGCATCCTGCTACATGACACAAGACCTACAGACTCTTGACAGCAACCCACATTAGCTTTATTGCTGATAGTCTCCTTCTCATCTAACTTTAAAACATAAACACATCATGTCCTGGACCGTAGCTTGTTGAACGAGCCACCAAACAACATTCACAAGGGAAAAGTATTCCGCTAATATCAGTTAGCAGGCTAGATAGCTAATTAGGTGCTCAGCTGCAGCACATTAAGCACATTAATGAATTAAAGCATACTTGTCACTTTGGACCTGTTAGATGCTGATGTGGTCATTTCTTTTCCATATCACTGCTAACAACCGCTGTCTGACCAGGACTTGTAAGCTGCATTTCAAGTTTTACCAAGTTTTTTTACTCTGTTTCTTGTTTTCAATCAGTCAGCCAGCTGCTGTCAATCAAACACAGACACTGACACACCCCTCTAACTGCTGAGACAGAAAAGGAGCATTTCTGATATTTCACCAAATAACTTTTTTCTTCCTTTTAGAGTAATAATAAAAAAAACTTTTAACAAACTTTTCACTGCAAAAAAGGATGAGCGGGTATGATTACAGTTGCTGGAGATATTTACGTTGAAATAGACCCCTCTTAAAACATAGAAGCACATACCATTATTCTAAAGGTATAAATCATATCTTAAAATGGAATTAAAAATATATCCATGAGCGTGTGGTGTAGTGAGTAATGACACATATTGTCAGTGTGCTTCTGATTTAGGTACATGTTTTCATCTTTGAATAACAACATTACCTCTCTCTCTTGTTCAAACCATGCACTCTGCATTACTTTGAGTAATATCATGGTGAATACTGACACATTTGAGTAATTGTAATGTCAAATAAATCTGACACAAGTCTCTCACTCACTCCCACTTAACTCTCTAACCTGCTCACTCGCATGCACTTTCTTTTTCAAACAAGCAAGAAACACCAAGCTTGATGATGATGATGATGTGTGTGTATGTGTGTGTGTGTGTATATATGAGTCTAGTTGACAGGCGAGTAGTCATCCATATCGAGCAAGCCAGCTGTTCCCTTGCTTTGATAGAGCATGTGTGTGTGTGTGTGTGTGTGTGTGTGTGTATGTGTCACAGTCCAAATGAGCCCGAGATGGAGCTTTGAGCATATGGCACCGAGAAGGAGAAAAGCAAGGGAGACGGGGGGGGGGGGGGGGGGGGGGGGGGGGGGAATTAAAATATATTTTACTTTCAACACTTTCTTGTGGAGGGTAAGAAAGAGCGCAAGTACATTCATGGCCATGAGTGGTTTCTTTCACTTTGTTTCACCCACACATCTATGGATACTCCGTTATCGCCTGCTCACCATTTAGTTTTCACTCTACTCAAATTTATTCCAGTGAGAGTTTACTGAAAGGAAAATGTAAACTCAACACAGACTGAGGGGGAGGAAGAGAGGGATATAAGAGGAAAAGGGTTGGGGCGGGGGGGGAACTGATGATGAAGTGGGGAGGTGGAGGAGACCGGGCAGGGAGATGAAGGAGGGAAAGAGGAAGACAAAGACTGACTGATTACAGCACCTTATCATCGCTGTATTTGTTCTGGTTAGATGAGTTATTGGATGTGTTCTGCAGCTTAAACAGCAAGTAGCAGCAAATCAGAGGATTGAACCAGACAGTAAATGAGAGACTTTGTGAATCCTGCTGCTCATTTTATTCAGCCAAAACAAGGGTAAAATGGTCACCTTTTACCCTTTGATTAGTGGCTCTGTGAACTGAAAGTTAAGCTACATAGCAGCGGTGGTAATCCTAATGTGTCACATGAATGCAAAACCAATAAAAGAATCCCTAAGTGTGACTTTGTGTGTGAGTGCAATAAGCCTTTAAACTGCTGTGGAAACCTCCTGTTAGCACGATAGAATTATTGATTAGCGCTCTTTATTCCCAAGTGTGTGTGTGTGTGTGTGTGTGTGTGTGTGTGTGTGTGTGTGTGTTAGTGTGTGACTGATAACACTATTGATCTGTTCCCCCACAGTTACAGTATAAATCTACTTGTGGACACACACACATACACTCAAACATCTAGTTACTGTAAAAGAAAGAAAGAAAGAACAAAAACAAACAACAACAAAAGCAAACAAAAAATTACATATAGCATATATATATATATATCTAAAGTCCTTTAGCTTGATGGAATTTGATTGAAAGTGACCAAAAAACTCACCTAACAGTTATCAAATCACATTCTGTTGTAAATATTTCTACCTCCTGTTCAAAGCACTGAAGTATTTAGCATTGTTCTTCTTCCTGCCCACATCAGACCATTGAGAAAATCACTAAAGAAGAGGAAAATCTTAAATATGAACTCTGGAAAATTCAGAAAACTGTGGTCATAGTGCAGGCATGTCCAAACTATTCCATAAAGGGGCCGTGTGCCTGCAGGTGTTTGTTCCAACCAATCAAGAGCACATGATTCAACCAATCAACTGTCTGAAGACTGAGATCAGTTGATTATATGGGTCAAGCCTGGTGTGCTCCTGCTTGGTTAGAATGGAAACCTGCAGCCACATTACCCTTATGGAATAGTTTGGACATCCTTGTCATAGTGGCTCAGGTGTTAAGACATTGAGACCATGGACTGCAATGTCCCCTGGTTAAGTCCAGCTGGGAATCTCTGTGGCATTCTAGTTTCTGTCAACTGTCTATTAACACTATCTAATGAATTCCCCAAAAGCAAAAGCCCCAAAAATATATATTTGTTTAAACAAGAAAACTGTCTGATCCAATCACTCATACTTCTCGTAGCCTTTAAAACAGTATGAATTGATTTTTTTGGCCACTTGGGGGCAGCAGAACAAACTGTACACACAACATTTACATATTTTTAAATTATAAAGCAAATGGGTTAACAAAGGGTTTGCATATTTATAAATCCAGTGGACATAAAGCATATAAGCACTTATATGAAGTAATTTTTTTGAAAAACATTTAGGCTCCATTTAAGCTCTGTTTTGGTTTCCACCAGCTCCTGAACTTCTGGGGGAAATATTTGACTCTTCAGCAGCTAAATCTTTGCCTTTGGGTGTTGGTCAAGTAATGCACTTAATATAGAGTGTTTCACTGAAAACTGCTGCCTGCTACTGTAAGCTACACTGATGAGAGCAGTGAGACTGAAGCAAAACAGTAAAGATACAGGCTGTAAAACCACAACAATGAGCTGAAAGATGCCAAATAACTCAAATGTCAAGTGTTAATTCTGTGTGGGTATTTCACCACAAGCACCTTTCACATTACATTTGACCTATTGTTACTACACAAATATTGATTAGTGTTGCTTTAATTTACGACTTAACTAATAGATGGCACCTTCTACCTGAGAAAACTGTCTTAATTAATCTTAAATTCTATTGTTCTAGGTGGATTAATGATAAATAAGATCATTTAC
Source organism: Scomber japonicus (assembly GCF_027409825.1). Classification (NCBI taxonomy): domain Eukaryota; kingdom Metazoa; phylum Chordata; class Actinopteri; order Scombriformes; family Scombridae; genus Scomber; species Scomber japonicus. Next base: position 8,611,738 of record NC_070585.1, read on the forward strand.
ATAGCATTGCATACAAAATACCATTAAAAAATCCTCATATGATTTACTAACTCATTTTAATTAATTAAATAGGCTACTGGCTTCTGTATGATTTATAATAAGAAAAAGGATGTCTTATCTTAAACTGGAACAAAGGAGCAAAAGACACTTTACAGAAGTATTTATACTTCAAAGAGGTCAAGCTGTCACTATGCTTTTAGTGACACTCGTTTGCTTACTGTCTCCAGTGCACTCTCATTCAGGTAAACAACACTCATGTCAAGTGGATATACAAGTGTATTTGTGAGGCTGCAAGAAGGTAAACAGGGAGGTGACAGGTGACATTTCCAACAGTACTGTGACAAGTTTCATTTACATGTAGTTCAAAGTATAGAGCTGATGTAATTTCACACTGATTTGAAGGCCTGCTGTGGTGTTTCCGTCAAGTGTGCGGTAGAGGTGCACACAGCGCCTCACCACTAATGTAGCGGTAAATAAGAAGCAGGGTATACTAAGACCTCCAGTCAGCAATCACCATGAGGCCAACACCAACAAAATCAATTCTGCTCTCCGAGAGCGTTCATTTATGCCTTTTTGCATGAGAAGATCCTGCCTTTATATAACACACTGGTCTGGTAAAAGTGAACGTAGGTATATACATTGACAGCAGTCTTAAAAGCTGGAATGAATTTAGACAGACTCTTCACTACATCCCTACTTTATGCCCTCTATCCTGTGGTCTGTCAAAGTTCTTTATGATTCAGCAGAAGCTGCTTTCTGTTTCAAAGCAGCAGTCAGCACTTAGCAGCGATATACTGCTGAACAGGTTATGTTGGGACAGCAGGACATTCATTTACCAGGCACAGTGTGAAACCTTTCAGTGACAGATTGTAATACACATCAAATATAAAATTGTGCTAAACATTAATCAATTGTCGAGCACAAAATCCTATCACATTTCGATAAAATGCATATTCTAAAACATACCTTTTATATTAAAGATATGGATATGTGCCAGGATATAACAAATCAATCTGCATCTCTTTCAGCTTCAACACACCTTGAACAAAGTAAGACATTTAAAAACGTGGACATCATGCAGATGTCACCTGAGGTAACCTGAAATATTTTAGCCACTAACTGTAGTTCTGATAGGTTAACAACGAGTAATGTTGGCATCTGTGTGGTTGACATTTAAAGCAAATATACTGTAGCTGGAAGGTATCAGATGATGTCATACTGTATGCTAATTTGTATATTATAAGGGACTTATTGTGCTCATTTACGACTTTATTCTGAGACTCCACTAGATTAGCTTAGCATGATTCACAGTTTTTTTTGTCTGGGAGACACCTTTATTTAGTAGTAGACAGACAGGAAACATGGGAGAGAGAGGGGGGGGGGTGACATGCAGCAAAGGACCTCTGGCTGGAATTCAAACTGGGGTCAGCTGTATATGTGGCATGCACACTAACCACTCGACCACCCGCGCACCCAGGATTCACTGTTTTTAAAAAAAAATCCTTATTCATCTTATCCTGGCCCTTCATGTACCCCCCCCCCCCAGTTCTGTGGCTGTCTGAAATAGGTTGTTTTAGCTCCTGTCTCTTTAAGGCAAGGCAAAGCCTGGATTTATATAGCACATTCCATTCAAAGCATCAAAACAAAGTGCAAAATAACACAATAAAAAAGAAGTATAATTAGCATACAGTTTAATACAATTAAACACATACATTGAAGAGCTAAAAGAAGAGAAAGCAAAAACAAGCCCAATAGAATACAGCGGGGTAAAACACATGAAAAAAAGTTGCAGTGCAGTGTAAGAAATGAATAATTATTTGATTTAATAAAAGGCAGCAGCAAACAGAGAACTTAAAAATATCTTTCCTGCTAAAGACCTGACATTTAATGAAGCTAGATTTAGTGCAATTTTTTAGGACAGGTTGAGGCTGACAAGGAATGGATGCTATATCTGATGAGTTTGCAGAATTAGTTTGGTGTTTCCTAGCAGATTTACCTTTTTCCTGTTACCTAGTTAGGAATTTAGGAAGCTGCTGGAACACTGAGAAGAATCCTAAGTGCCATCTGCCTTGACGCCTGGACCCAACATATATCAATTAGATTTTACACAAAGAGAGGTGGATGTGCTGTGCTTTTACAGTATGAGACTGGGGAGGATAGGAGGTGGTGGGCCGATTGTGACAAAAATGGTGGAGATGGACACTAAGGGGGATTTAAGGGAGAAAAAATGGGAGCAGGGCGGGGGGTAAGTTTGGTCCCAGCAGTGACCAGTTATTTCATCTGGTCAGTGAACTCCATGAGGGGGGTGAGAAGAGAGAAAGAGTGACTGGAAAGGGGGGTGACCTACAGTAGATGGAGCTGGGGCAGGGGGTGAAGGAGGGGGATACTCACAGGTCTTCCACGATCGAAGCTTTCCTCGGGCACGGGCCAAGATAGCTCTTCTGTCTTCCTGCTGTTTTGATTCCTCTTGTCTCCTTGGCAGAGGGAACAGATGGGTGCTGCAAGTAAAACACGCTAGGGTTGAACTGTTTCACTCCTGACTTGTTAAGGCAAAGTCCATCTTCCTAAACAAGATGTCTGCAGTCCCTGAAAATGTTGAAATTGTCAATAAGATGGACTGTATGGATGGTACGTGCAGTTGAAAGTTCTGTGTTCAGTGCCAAAATCAGCGGAATTTCTCAACTCCGCTTCTGACTGGTGGTAGAGGGCCATGGTAAACACCTCAGCATTCAAAGAGCTGACTGTGTTCAACAGATCAATAAAGTCTTGTTTCAGTACCTCAGACAATTGTTTCACAATATCATTGGTCCCTATGTGCACTATCATGGTTTTCACAGTTGGATTTGCAGCCACGATATGCAAGATTCTTTCTGCCAAGTCAGAGACCGTATCCTTGGGAAAGAGGAGTATTTTGGTGTTCTCACTGCACATGTTTTTGAGTTTGAGGTCCAGTGGGTAGCTTTCCTTGTAACGTTTTGCTTTCAAATGTACTCACAGTTGTTAATCTTCTGTGTGATGATTTGAGGTTATTCATGTCATCAAATAGAGATGCATAGTCCTTCAACACTTGGTTGTTGGGGAGGTTTCTTGCTAATTCTCCCTTTCGCAGCTGTCTATAGCTGTGTACCGCTAACCACTGGGTTGAGGATGCTCTCTGCATGGACGATAATGCAGGAAAGCCAGCATCACAAATCTAAAGGCGCTGGGCACTGCCTGTTACTCGTCCTCCCATTTCCCAGGGAAATGATTTACTCTTGGGCTTTACGCCAAGAGAGTTCCAGGGAGAACTACCACTTGTAGATTTATTATGTGATACACAACCTTCCTGTTTCTTGTTTCTTGGTACCCTTGTTTGGCGCTAATTTGCCATGAGTTAACATGCTCTTGTCTGCTATTTTGAGTCCATGGTAAAGTAGTGTTGTTCCCACATTCTCTTCCATGTTGACTTCTAACGGTTGAATTTTGGTTTCCAGCACTGCAATCTTTTGTGTTTGTGGTAGTCATTAGTGGAAAAAGGGTAGTCCCTGCAGTACAGGCTTCTGCTGTTGGTAGGCCACACTCACATTGTACTGAGGAGGTCATAAAATGTTGAAATACGGCAAAAGTGTCTGCAAAACATTATAGTGACAGTAAGCCGCAAAGGGTCTGGGATAGGGTTTAGGCCCCCTCCCACCAATAGTGCATGGGAATTCATTTATTTTTATCATTCTTTACTCAAAATGTCAACTTCTAAAATACATCCATACATGTTTGAGGTGGAATCCTATCCAAAATATGTGCGTGAACAATGCAAACAACATATGGAAAACCCTTAGCAACAACAAACGAAGCATATAGAGCAGGTTGAAGCCCTGGATTTTGACTTGCAGGGAGCATTTCTACATGTGTTAATCTCAGGCTTTGGGACTTTGACCATGTTTAACATAGATATCTGACATCATAATAGTATGCACATAACACAAAACCACAAAAAGTATAATAGGCCCCTTTAATTTGCTAAGACTAGCATCTTTGCTATATATGTATATATATTTATAAATAAGTACATATATAAATATACAGTATTAATGTCTGCAACCACAGCAAAATGGCCATGTTTAGTTGGTTTATACAGTAAGGGAGGACAAGGATGAGGTAGCATCAGAAGAAGAGAAAAATGACAGATAGTCGAATGCAAATTTTATTTTACTGTGGAAGTGAACCTCTTTAATTTAAAGTGAGTGGAGAGAAAATACCGAGGAGGGGAGGCAGATATTCAAGTGAAAAGGAAACCAAAGATAGGAGATGCTATATTGAATAAAAATGGTTTCTGCTATCTGACTGTAATTTAGTCCCATTGGCTGCAGTGGTATCTGAATTAACATGAGACCCATCCATGGAAAACTGTTCATTGTTTGTTTGTTTTTTCAGTAAATTATAGATTCAGAGCTTCAGTATGATTTACTCCACACTGCAGAAGTCAACAAATGCTTAAGGAAGCTTTCCCTGTTTGTTCATTCATTACCGTAACAGTGCAGATGGATAGTCAGGCAGACATGGGGGAGTAACAGTAAAATGTGGAGAGAAGGGTGTGTATAAAATTACAGTGTATAGAAATACCTTCTCTGAGGAAATAAAGAGGAGGCGAGAGATTGAGGCAACGAGGGAAAACGGGGATAAAATATTTTCTCACTTCCAGCAGAACTAGAAGAGAGTTATGAGGAGTCTGCCAATGCAGCAAACAGCTGGCTTCATTTGCATAATACCCATCAGGCCTCTCTTTCCCTCAGGCTGCCTGTCAACTCACGACCAAGACACACACATACACACATACACAGATAAATGACACCATCGTTCACCACATCAGCTCCTATGTGCTTATATAGGCACCACGTCTGTGCCTCTTCAAGAAACTTTGAGTAGTGATGCTGGATCGGCTTTTTTGTGATTGAATGATTTACTTATGTGATTTTCATAAAGCCGACTAATTGCCTCTGCAGAGAGAGGGGGATGAAATGACTTAGCTTTTATGCTGATAATAAAATGATCATAAAATCATCCTCTAGAAACAAAGAATTCAGTCCGATGAATCAAACTACTCTTGAGTGGCTGTAGCAGGCAGAGAAGAGGGAGCCTGGGGAGAAATATACTTTGACCAAATAGCATAGGGGAGGTTTCCTATCACCCATCAGGTGCTGCTGTGGTGTCATCACAGCAATAGCTGCCCCTGATAAGAGAGATCACAGAGGAGAGAGGGCAGCAGACTGAGTCAGTGTCTGCAGGGTTTAAAGTCCATTATTTTAACAGCTAAGATCATCTTCAGGTTTGTTACAAGATCATCTGGAGAGGGCTGTCTGCTCTGTGGTAATGAGTTGATGTGAATGATGCGCTGTTAGATAACAATGCAGTGATGTTATGTCATGTACTGTGGTGATGTACAAGCAGCAAGAAAGCAAATAGTATGTCAGCATCAGCTGAAACACTGCTGACAAAGTCAAATGTACATGGATACATTTCTCCTCACATTTACAGATTGCTGTTTCCTAAGAGAGCACACACACACACACACACACACACACACACACACACACATAGATAATGAACACAGTTGCCACAGAGCACAGTTAGTTATTTAGCGATGCCATTTATAACGGACAGAATGTGATTTCAGATGAACTGTTTACACTGGGGATTAACATTACAGCACTGTTTACTGGATTAGCTGCAATGATCAGCATTGATCTCCGCTGTCACCATAAGAGGCTGATCGTGTGTGTTATTGCCCCTCAGAGTGCTGTCATCTTGTGCCTAAGTAAATCCCCCTCTTCACATCATCTGAATTGGACATTTTTCAAGAGGCTGGGCAGATAAAACAGCTGTTATTTAAACATGTCTGGCTCCACCACACTGGTGTATCTGAGGTCGCTGGTTCAAGTTGGGGCAGGGCCGAGCGATCAACACGCAGCAGCTCTCGGTGATCGCCAACCAGGGGTCACAGTAGTCAATCTCTGCACTTTCACTGCAGGTTCCAAATCATCTGCTGTAGTGATTTGGAGGGGCTTAGTGTCCTTGCAGTACCATGTACCCGATGCCACAGGTTCACACAGTCAAGACTTTAATTCATAGTTTAAAGCCTGAGTCTGTGACATTTTAATAAAAGAATTATGCAGAGCAGCAGAGGAAAAATAATGGATAATTTTCTTCAGTAAAAGTAGCAATGCCACGATGTAAAAAAAGGCTTTTTTTAAACTGCATTTAAAAGTGCAACAAAATACATTCAAAGTATCAAAATAAAGCACTTCATAGATTTGAATTACTGTATATATTTTACGTTATTAGATTATTATTGACACATATAGGCAGCATTTTAATGGTTCAGCTTTATTCATTTATGACAAAAAAAAAAACTAAACTCCCTCTACAAGACAAAATTGGGTCACATGTAGGTCCCATTGTGGTTAATATTATACTCTAGTGGTGCAAATTCCCACATAAATTTGCTAGAAATCCAATCATCAAAATCAATTGACATGCAGTGAACATGGGGCTTTAAGGGGCCTCTTGGGGTCTGGAGCCCTGGGGCAGTTACTCACATTTCCCAGTTTTTAATCCAGCCTTGAGGATGATGATATATGTTGTATGACAAAAGACATCTAACATAAAGGCATAGATCAAGCGAAAAGAAAATACATTTTCCAGTGAAGTAAAAGGACCTCAAAATTTAAATATAGTACTTGAGTAATCATACTTTCCACCACTGGTTGTAGGTAAATGATTAATTGTAGGACTGGGGTTGAGGCTCTAAGTGAGCAGTTGTATCTGCGGCAGCACTAATGGCCATCTGTGAACATTATAAGACATACTCAAAGTCTTTTAAAGATGCTCGGTCACAGTTCCACTCCAACCTATTCAATAACAATCCAAGCGTCTTTTTTTTCCACCATAAATCATCTCTTGAAGCCACAATCATCTTCTCCAATTGAGGCTACAGAAGAGCGATGTAACAGCTTCATTGACTTTTTCAGAGCCAAGGTCAACAACATCCGCTCTCTGATGTCCAGCTCTTCCTTTCTGCCTCCTCCTAACATCGACCCACTGTCTAGGAGCTTGCTGTCTCTACTCCATTTTGCTGGTATCAGGCAGAACCATATTGAGGAAATCGCCAGAAAGATGAAACCCTGTACTTGTGCCCTGGACCCCATTCTCAGGGACTCTGATTTCCCCAAACGGCCAACCTCTCCCTTCAATTCGGTATTGTTCCATCTACTCTCAGGGTCATAGTCATCAGCCCTCTCCACAACAAGCCCACCCTGAACCCAAAAGTTCTTGCTAGTTACAGACCTAACCATGCTCATTGTTGTGTATGCCCTGCAGCTGATGCAGGGTCCACTTCTCTCCTGGTTCCCCTTGATCACCTTATCCTCTTACAGCACCTCCACATCACCACTGGGCTTAAATGGTTTCAGTCCTACATTTCCAGTAGGACTGAGTATGTCTTACTGGGAGGTTACAGGTCTAGATCGCTCCCTGTCAGCTGTTGTACAAGGATCAGGTCTTGGCCCCACCCTGTTTACCCTGTATATGCCCCCCCTTGGACATGTTATCAGCAGACATGGGATGTCTTTTTATTGATATGCTAGTGATACTCAGCGGTTCATTAAAACTGACTCAAGCCCTTCTGCAACCATGTCACCCCTCAGGACTTTTCTTGAGGAGATAAAGGACTGGATGGAGACAAATGTCCTCTACTTAAATAGCAACAAAAGAGGGAAACTCTCCTAACTGGCACTCCACACCTGATTCAGTCATTCCTCATACCTCATCTCACCTTTGATGGCCAAGAAATCCCCCTTTCCTCCTCAGTCACTAATCTGGGTGTAAGGTTTGACCCTCAGCTGAATTTCAATTTGCTCCTCGGGCCCCCAGTACTAAGCACACTATGGGTGATCAAGCCATCTGCTGCACCACACTTGTAGGACAGCCTTCCTAACCATCTGACAGCAGCAGACTCTAGACTCTTTTTTTAAAAGCCGTAAAATCTTTCTTCTCAGACTTTATCATCTTAACTCCTTTACCATTTTCTCTATGTTGTGTGTTCTATGTTGGTAATACTGGTGTACTTTGAGTTACACTTTGAATAAACTGTGCAGTACAATTAAATGTGTCATTATAATAATAATAATTATTGATTAGTTTCATAATAGCCAGAGAAGACTATTTAATATGACTCACAGTCATGATACACATTTGGGCTTTGAGAAAAATGTAAATCCACATTTTTAGTATTTTTACCCTGGCTTTGTGTTTATCATATGCCATAAATTGAAATATTATCTCTTTTCATCTAGCTGGAGCCACCAGTTCTGGAGGTACATTTATTCTTTTATGTGCCCACTTGGTACCAAATAAAGTCGATTACCCACTTTCCTTATAAAAATACAGCTGCAATTTTATATTGCACCAGTATTAGTCTATGTATCATGCCTTTGGGCAACCTATTCTCACTTTTAAGTGGTCACATATGGATGCTTGGTCAGGACCCCTTGGCGTCACTATTTAATGCACTGGGTACCCTTTTAGTATCATTTTTTCAATGTGCAGGATAGTCCAATAGACTTCTATAGAACTCCCACAACATCTGAAATAGATGCCATGAGACCGATGATACTTATATAAGGTGAAACATTTCCATATTCGGAGGTGGCGGATTGGGTGGATGGCTAGATAAATTGAAGGCACTTTTTGCTGCAGGAGACCACTATTCACCTCCTGTTTTTCAGGAGTGTTCTTAACCGTTCTTTGGGAGTGTTTTTAACCATAAGTCTGCACAGTTTGTAACCTCAACCACAATCTTTCCCTAACCAAGTGGTTTTGTGCCTAAACCTTACCAGACCACAGCGTTCTCACACCATTAAAGCATCATTGTTTTTTAACAGTGATTGCTGTGATACTGCTCATTGAAAAATGATACTAAAACGGCACCCAGTGACACCCAGTGCCGTCAAGCATCTTTATGTGATGAGTATGTTTTAGGTAATGTATTAGTGAAAGTCTTTATGCCATTTAATTAAAAGGGTTATATCATTCTTCTTCAAAGTTTTCAAATTAAAATATCTTCCTGTTGTGTTGAAGGCATTGCTGATATGTGATTGATAATGACACGCTGAGCTGCTTTAATGCAACAATATTAATTCCCCAGGATGTTCGAGTAGTAAAACATCCTAGTTAATACTTATACATCTTGACTGGTAAAATATGATAAATTACAAGGCAACTTCATTTTACACAATAAAAAACTGGACCGAACAGCTAATAAAATATCCGACTATTCCATAACAGCTTATGTCTGGTGCCCATAAAAATATGGTTATAAAAATCTTTATTACTCTTGGCTTTACAGAACAATACATGGAGAAGCCCTGCTGCTAGCTCTTTAGTATTATTCATTAGGTTCTGATACAGGCCAGTGGCTGTTCCCAACTTTGTGCGTGTGTTTGTGTGTGTGAATGTGAGAGTGGGTGTGTGGTAGGGCCTTTTAATAAAAAATGCCCCGCTGGGCTTTGCGTTGCCAGTTTGCCAATCAGAGCATAGCCACGATATGCAAATCACGCACGCACACACACACACACACACACACAGGCGTAAACACACACGCCGAAGAGCAGGCGCTCACACACAGCGCGAGAAGGAGTGTTTTGATCTACCAGGGCCATTACAGACATTTTAAAATCCTATGAATATAAAAAAGAGAGCGAGGGAGAGGGATGGAAGTGAGAGGAGGAAGATGAGAGAGAGATGGGCGAGAGAGCATTGGAGAAATAGAGCAATGTAACCGGGTAGGAAAGTGAGAGGAGACAACATTTTCTGTTCTCTTCTGTGCTGCGTGCAACAGTTTATTATTTAGTTGTGAATGGGAGAATGCATCTGAGAGATTACATGGAAGATAGTCCATTAAATAGCTCCCTCTTTCCCTCTCTGCCATCACGCTTTGTATATTGTTCCTAGATATTACACCTACTGCTGGATGCAGAGGAGAGCGGTGGTGAGAGATGATGAGACATTTGGTATAAAGCCTGAGATTTATGGAATTGCTCACTATCAATAAACATGAACCGTGATTGGTTGATTGAACAAAAGGCATTCAGCAATCAGGCCAAATGTCAGCTCTGTATTCAGTGCAGCCAGATCATCTAAATGTTTTACAATGTTTGACATTACTGTAGCGTAGAGAGAACCAGACATTTCCAAACTCAGTCATGTTTCTAAACAATTACAACCATGGCTGATGACTAACAAGACGGCGTCATGCGGGTGATGACGTGAGAAATTATTAGACGCCAGACACCGCATCATCTATTTAGAGAAACACAGTGGTCATGTTTGTGAAATATCAGGACTCGCATTTAAAAGATGTTTGGAGGACAGAGGAGGAGAGGAAAGGAGGAGAGGAGAGGAGAGGAGAGGCGGCTAATAGGGTGATTAGGGGGGAGGAGAGCTGCTGTTGAGAAAAAGACTTTGTGTTGGATTATTTTCTCCTCTTAGGAGCTTACAGAGAACCAGTCGGTGTTTTACACCTCAGCTCTTAACACCCTAAATCCCCTGATTTAGACTTAAAGTGCATAGAGAGGGAAGAGTGGAGAAAAGGGAGGATGAGGAAGAGAGGGGAAAGAAAGGAAGGAGGGCGAGGGCAAGACAAGAGGGATGAAACAGAGGTGAGGAGAAGGAAGGAAAGAATAGATGAAGAGTGAAGAAGGGAGATTAAGAGAAAGAGATGTTAATTCAGTTTGTTGTTTGGAATTAACTAAATAAATGTAATTACACAAACAGGGAAAAGAGGGATGCTCACAAATTGATTAACAGATAAATATATCAGACTTCTAGGTGTTATTTCCCACTGATTAAGAAAATAGCTTGTGTGTGTTTGTGTGTGTTTGTGTGTGTGTTTGTGTGTCAGGCTCGCTCACTCGTCATCCTGCGAGTGTTGTCTGCGCCACTGTGGTGTGAAATACTGCGGCACGGCTTTTGGCTGTGGTGTAAACACACAGCGGTACCTGCGAAGTCACATAGGTCTCACCTCATTTTACAGCTCTGTGGTTGTCAGCGTCCAGGCTGAGGGCCATCGCTGAGACGTCACCGCTGGGTAGCCTGCACAGATGTGCTTTTATTCTTTAAGATATTTTACTGTAGATTTTTTACCAGATAGTGGAGAGAGACATCACAGTTTGACCAAGACACCCAAAATATAACAGTTCATTATAACAGAACATTTTTCAAGTGGTAATCAGAAGAATAGGATTGGATAAACTTAATGTGAAGTCTTAAAATGGAATTAAAGATCTTCTCTGGTTAAAAGTGAGCCAGTTTTTTCCAGATAATGGAAAATATATCTCTCTTAATGGCACAGGCATTGGGAGAAATTTAGCTTGAAGTCATATTTCAAGTTGACTTATAATGATGTTTTTTAAGCGACTGAAGCCATAAGAAATTAAGGAAAATCTAATGTGCCCTTCTACTCGTGTCCACATTGGTTAGGGTTAGTCTCACTTTAAACAGACACATAAATCATAAAAATTAGTATAATCCTTTTTATTATTAATGTGTATGCATATTCTATAAGCATTGTTGATTTCAATGAATGCTTGTAGCTCACAAATATAGTAGACTAACAAGCCAGCTGTTGTCTGGCTGCTCCTTAGCCACTCGTTAAGGAGCAGTATAATTTTAGAAAGAGGATATGTTACTAATTTTAATTTTACTGCTGTATCATCTATACATGCTGAGAGGTTTGTCTTCAGCTTCTATTAAAGAATTAAAAAGCATTAAAAGAATTAATCATGTTTGAAAAGAGCGAACTTCCTGTACCACGTTAGTAAAACTGCTAGTGGAACCCAAATTAAGTACAATTTGAATTAACATCATCAAAGACAATATTGTTTGACCATAATTGGTATTTTATCTTGTGTTGCTGAAGAAAACTGTTTCCATTACAGAGCAATTCCCGCCCAAACTCTGTTTTATAATATTTAATTAGAAGTGTGTATGTAATCTACATGAAATGTCCCATCAAAGTGAGAAAAAACCATTTGGTTGAAATGATGCCATTGATTTTGTGGATACAGGGGATTTATTCAGTCCTCCTGGGAGTATGTGTTTGCATGAATAAACATACAAATATATGGAAGGAGACGCACACTCACAAACACACACACACACACACACACATACACACACACACACAATTGATGCCCTATTGTACTGCTAAGAAGCCCTCCACCTCCCACCCGTCATCCCCCCTCTCAAGAGGCACTTATTTAGTTGGTACACAGGCGTCATGCTGAGAACCACACACAGGCAGACCACACACACAGCGAGCACAAACACACACACTCAAACACATCCTGCCAACACAACAAATCAAATATACTCAGCTTGAATTTTGCCTCTGTGCACACACATCCGCACACACACACACACACACACACACACACACCTGTCAATCATTCTGTCTTCCCCTGCTCAGCGTCCTATGCTGCATTAGTCGTAGAAGCTCGTGCGCGTGTGTGTGTGTGTGTGTGTCGTCTTTTTACTAATTAAAACAGAGGTGCACGTGTGAAACTATATAAAGCCTTTTTGGTTCCATTAATATAGCTGTGTGCGTGCGTGTGATGTGCTGTGTGTATTTATGAAAGGGGTTTTCTTTGCCACTGAATGTGTGTGTATGAGAGAGAAAGAGATGGAGTCTGCGTGTGGGTGGATGTAGGAGGTGTTCTGTTCGCAATTAATCACAGTAGTGAATCTCCCTCCCTTTGTCGTATAATATAGATGTCATCCACAGCAGTAAATCCACAGTGCTGCTACTACCAGGCTGCTGCTCTGTAAGTGGTTCGAGCATTATTGTTTATCTCTAATAGCATTTAATTACATTTTCTAAAGGTTGCTATGTTATCATTATAGTATACTATGCTACATTTGAACACTTAAGTTGTATAGAGATTTGGAGTTGTTGGTTATTTAATATATCTGTTTTTACTACAATATGATGTGAACACAGCATAAACACCATCTGATACAGGAATGGCAAAGGGTGGTTTGAGTGGTCACAGGTAGTTTCCTACATGGCTGTTATTATATTGTAACAGAGAGGGATGAAAGATGTGGAAGCAGAGATTACAGCTAAAAAGTTGGGGGAAATGACATTAGAAGACTTATGGATATGGAAGATGCCAAGTTATGACAACTTATATATGTATTGGTAAAGTTCGATTTTCCCTTTTTGGATTCTACCTTGATAACCCACTAGACCCCTGTATCAATCAGATTCATGTTACTGCCTTTCACTTAAAGGAGCATTCAATCCAAGCTGTCTCTCAAAAACAGAAAGAAATGAACAATAACAGATAAAAAAAAAAACTAGATAAAACAACAAATGGCAAATCTGTTGTAATTACCTGTCTCATTTAAACCAAACCAGTCTCCCTGCTCAAGTTAGTTAAGTAGGGAATAACCATTCAATAATTTGGTTTATCTAAATTTCAGTTTTTAAAATAAAGGAAGATTTATATGAAGATGTACAAATGAATGTTCTATAAATTATGGTAAGAATAGAGTTCTTAGCTAATTGGAATAATTTAATTTTACCAAGAGTCATGCACTAAAAAAACAGACATGCAGAATTGAACAAACTGAAACTTATACTGATACTTTACAGCATGCCTTGAAATTCTTGGAAGTATGATCCAAGCACAGGTAGAACATCCAAAAGTTGTCTCTTCATTCCACCCACACTTTGCCCTTCGTCCACCTCTCCGACAAGCAACACATTGAACTTGACGAAAGTGTGACCAGGCTTCAAGTTTCTATTGATGACCTGATGCACAGCTATATCTGTCATACCCATTACCCCATGCTTTCTCCCATTATAACAATCACACAAGGCATGAAGGCCTTGAGGAAGAAAGGTTTCAGGTTATAGGGTAAAGGCCTCTGCAGGTTCACCCATACAATGCAGGCATTAATGTGATGTTCACCATTCCCCAAATTCATGACAACTGAAAATGCCAAGCCAAGTTCAGCTTTTTCCTGGCCATCATCCTTCTGTGTGTACAGTAGATGTTGAATGCCAGGCAGTACTCATTGAGGCTATCACAAAGGCACCACAGCTTGTTGCCCAAATTCACTGGCTTTTTGGGCATCTACTTCTCACAGCAGTCTACCATCAAGTTTAATCATTTTTCTATCAACAGAAAGGGCTTGCCAGAGATGCAAGAGCCTGGCAAACTTTTCCTCTCGGATATGGAGGAAAGGCCTAACCTTATGCAATTTGTCAGATTCATTGTTGTGGGAAATGTAAGGCATGCCAAGGGCCTCATCAGAGGACCAGTAGTCAATCAGTACTGGGGGCTTATTGATGCCCATGAGGATGTTTATCCCAATGAAAGCTTTCATTTCCTCCTTGCATGTCTCAAAGCATGAGGAAATAAACTAAGAACAACCCCTATGGTTTTCTGAAGACCAGTTTTTAGTGGTGCATGGCTGAATTATGAATTTGGTTGCTCTGAACTCCATGGAAATGTTGGCCTAACCGATACTGCTCCCTGGTGTCCTCTACTTATTACCCTGTCCTGGCCCCTTCCCCTTCCCCACACGTGTCCTTGTCCTGTCCCTCTTCTGAACCTTCTCATCCCCTCTCCTTCTCAACTTCCATCCATATCACTATCCTCATTTTCTTCTATTGCCTCACAGCTCTCTACCTTATTGAGCTCTGTATCTCTCCCTTCTACTTGTTCATTACCTTCTTCAATTCACTCACTGCTGGAAATTTCAAATTTCAGGTCAATTTTACAACGGGAAAGTGATCCACAACCATTCTCGCCATATGTTTCCTTGTAAAACAAACCATAGCCTATAATTACACCCATCTTTACTAGATAGATAGTATATTTAAATAAACAGGTAGTATATTTGTCTTCAAGAAAGACATTTCCTCACATTAGGTGCACACATATACAAATAAGACATTCAGAATTATACAGAGTTCTACAAATACTTGATTTACAGGGTCACACAACAGAGACAAAGACAGGGACTGACACTCAACACACCACAGACTGGACTTCTTGTTATTTAAGAAGAGGTACTTATTTAAAGCATGTGTGGCTCTAGGAACAGAGCTTTAAAATGAACCTTTCTGCACATGGGTAGTCTATACCTACGACAAGACAGAATGGGGGTAAAGTGCTGGTGGAGTGGGTGGTCTGGGTCATTTGTGACTGTGAGTGCTTTGCTGATGAGGGATGAGGTGACACAATCAAATAAGTTGCTGGTGGGAATACCAAGGAGTTCGCTGGCTAAATGAGTTATCTTTAAGAGTTTATTCTTATTGGTGACTGAAGCATATGGGGGAAAAAAGATGGCACCATACAGAAGAACTGGCTCAATAATGCTATGGTAAAGGACAAGGAGGAGATGGGGTTGGACAGACAGATAAAACATTGTAGAGTATTTCTTGTATTTCGTCATTAATATCTTTATCGCAAATTTCCTTAAAATATGGTGATATAATTTTGAGGCTATATCGTCCACGCCTAGTTCTCTGTTGTAAGTCTCTGTTGACAACACTTGTAAATATCTATGGTATGCTGATTCTAGCTCAGCTTATTGTCCAGTGTAATGTCAAGGTATAGGAAAGACCTTCTCTCCTTTGATGGTGTATTGAGGGGCTGGTCCAGTGTTCTCAACACCCCTCAGAATCCTGTGTTTGGGGTTACCTGTAAATGCAACCTTAGGACGTAATAGAAAATACATTTTGAAAGAGCAACAGTCAATGGGGAAACTCTTAATACTGGGCCAGCCACACCAGTGGTGTAACTTCATCACTCACAGAGTCAGTTGTTTGGATAAAAGCTGGTTCTCCACTCACTCAGGTGTTTTCAATTTGTTGCTTGATTACACCTCTTGTCAAGACTGTGTGTGTTCTTGATTGACATCTCCCTCACTTTCCTGTTCATTTTGTCACACCATTAAACATATCTGTGAACTATGGGTGTTATGAGTAACTGTAGTCTGCAGAAGTTTGCAGAGGAATCAACATGAACACAGCAGCCCTGTATCTTAAGAGAATTTGTAACAGTAAAAGATATTCATGCAATGCCAACTGAATCCAATAAATAGACATGAAACAGACTAAGCATAACAATGAAGTACAATCTGTTGAACATGGTATATTTGGAACTTTGGAGACAACAGAAGCCAGTGGTTTTGGGACATTTTTGTTGAATACCCACGTAACTGCAGGAAAATGGTTCTTGAAGTCGAAGGTTTCGCTTGTCACAGGCCTGAAGGGCAGCTTGAAAAGATGCTGTAATGGGGTGAAAGGGAGTAGGAATCTCTCGTCTTGGCATGCTCGGCAGAGCACCAGGTGGAAAAAAAAAGATTCAATGGAAGGTCAGTAATTGTTACTGCTCAGAAGATCATGTGCCGTACTTCTTTTCATATGTGAATTTATGTGTGCCTTTGTACAGACTGTAAGTGGAAAAAAAGCCTATTTCTGCAAGCAATGTGTGGAATCTAGCCAGGAAAGGTTTTAACAAAAGAATAAAGCAAAGACAAGCTTTTCACGACTTTGGAAAGTTAATAAAATCCATTCTCTCTTAAAATGGAACACTGCATTTTAGCTATCAACTTATCAATTGTGTAGAAAACTCTTACTAATTTTAGTGGCACAGCTCCTTCAGATGGATGACTCTGGGTCATAATACAGATTGAAGCGTTTAGCTTGGCTAGCTGGCTCCAGGATGTGATCCATCAGAAAACAAGGCTAATGTTTTCAGCTAACCCACTGCTAGTGCAATTATATGGTCCACTGGCATTGATCATAGCTCCTCTTCTTCAATCTATCCTCCTCGCTCCCTCTCTCGCTCCCCCCTTTAATGGCTAAGTCAGTGTTAAATGTTTGATAAATGAGTTTTGAGACCACTTTCCCATGGATTTATTAAAATTCTATAAAAACCCTCTCATCAGTGGGTGTGCATGTGTGTTAGAGAGAGGGAAAGTGACAAAGAAAGGTTTAGTATTATACTGTTTGTGTGTGGATATCATTTACTCTGATTTGTGAATAGACTTTGCTGCATTAGTTTTTTTGTCCACTTGAAGGTGGAAGAACTTTGGAAAAAGGCAAACTGCCCTGACACTTCACTGTTAAAGCCTATTGCTAACGCACTAGCAAACATTAGCCTACTTATACATTCAGCTGTCTCAGAACTACATTAGTATTCATTTAAATATATGAAATGTTAGTTTAGTATTCTCTCTCATTTTAGGTCTATTTTGGTCTGCACTAAATTTTGGAAATATTTATCTTTTAAGCTGTTAGCTAGGTGTTTCTGCACCAGCTAGTTAGCAGCCAGCCGTTTAGTAGTTAGCTGGTCTGAAGAAGAAAGGCTTCCATTTGGTGCTAAACAGCATATAGTTATACATTGATGTTTGGCTGAAAATAGCTGTCGTCTGCTGCTTGAAACAGAGTTTTATGCAAGAGGTAAGAATAAACCAGTAATATATATGTGATTGTAGCTAGAGCTTTAAGCTGCAGTATTGGATGACAATTACCTGTGAGTTTGTGTCTGCGGGCATGCCTCCAGGAAGTGCACCAAACTGTGAAGACAATTTCACATATTGGCCAAACCCAGAGCCAAACCGTAGGTCATGTGAGACCCAAAAAGCAGTTTTCCCATATTCAATCATTGGAAAAGTAGCGGCTGTAAATATTAAAAACACCCCCTCGAAATGATATGTTGAATTATCAGAATTTGATCAATTTGGTCTGATGCCATTCAAAAAGTCTACAGGAGCTGCATGATTCAATCATTTGATCCCAATTAAGGTGAGCAGGGAGCCAACCAGAGGTTAACTGGGTATCTAGTGCACATGATTGATGAGCCAAAAAAAATCAGGAAGTATGAACAACATCTGGGGATTTTTTTCTACAGTAGAAAGATGATTTTTTTTGTGTGCCACTGAGAAGCTTTTAGTTTAAGTGTTGTATCCAGTTCTTTCATACATCCATGGGGCGACACCTTTCACATTACAAGTAGTCATTTGATTCAATGTTATTAATAAAAAATATTCATTAGTGGAGCTTTGAGAATTTTAAAATCAAAATTCATAAGGTGGCTCAGATGGATGGTTGAGTCATCAGAGAGAAAAGTAAAGCACCATACTTTGGCAGGATAGGGAAAAGAGACCTGCTCATACAACTTATTCTGAACTTAAAATGACCCTCTTTTAAAGTGGGGAACAGCCACAATCTGAGTCTTAAGTAAAGCATTAAATACACAAAAAAAGACCGACCCACACATGAGCGCGCACGCACATCTTACCACGTTCACATGCTAGTGGAAGGCCAATTAGCGTTGGGTGAAAACGACGGGCTTATTTGAAGCAATGTTTAAATGACGACATTTAATTGGATGGTAAATCAACTCCTTATCTGCTTCTCCGCAGCTTGGTGTTGGGAAAACGAGATGAAGAAGGAGAGGGAAAGAGGGGATGAAGGGGAGGGGATGGGGGCTTGAAGAAAAGGGGGCTTGTGAGGAAGAGGGGGACAGAGAGTGAGCAAGAGAGAAACAAATGAAATGAGATGAGAGAGAGAGAGAGAGAAGTAAAGAGGAAAACTTGTGTGTGTTAATGTGTTTGTGTGAACAGTAGTATAACGTAGTCTTACCTGACTATAATACTAGAATGGCAGCTCTGGGACTTTATAGTAGCCTCGACTGATAGGAAGCATTAGTGTAGAAGACAACAAGAGGAAAGCTTCCATGGCACAATGATAGATCCACGTCATGGAAATCTACAACTGGAACCAGGATAAATGCTTAAAGAAAAAGTCCGTTTTCTTGTAGGCTTTCAGCAACTTATCACAGGTGTAACTAATTACAATAATGATGGCTCAGTTCTATTTAAGTTTCCCATAAAACCGTGCCAGTGGGGAAGCATGCACACCACAAGGATCCTGAAGCATGTTCAACTAAACGGAATGCAACTATAACTGAATGTTATTTATTACACCTGTACTTTTCTTTCAGTCACCAAAAAGGTTGACTTTGACTCACCATCTATATATATATCTGTCAATATCCAATATTTATCACTTATGACAAAACGGTTTGCAGGTGATATATTTTAATATATCATTTTGGATTTGATTGAAAACTCATAAAATAGACTGTAGAAATATGACTTTAGTTTTTTACTAAAGGGCTAGATGTCCAAAAAGAAATGAATGCATTTTTGGACATTATCTTTAATAATTTATCAGTTTAAAGTCCCCCTCCGCTCCAAGATGTGTTTTTCTTCTTGTTCCTTCTGCTATGTTAGTGAAACCTTTATACAAGCATGATTTATGACATCACAACGAGTTTGCCAATCACAGCCCAGTATTCAAATTGTGATGTGTGATGTAGAAATATGAAACCTGCAGTGCACAAACATTGAGAATAGACTTTACAGTGAAGTAGAAGACATCTTGTGTCCAGTGTGTAAACATTTTAATTGATAATTGCATATTCATCGTTTCTTGAAGGATGAGATGTCACTTAACTTAATTAGATTTTTTAACTATATTAGACTCCAAGCATGTTTTGAGATTACATCGCAATCTCAAAACATGTCATGTTAAGCTACTTTGACACAACTCTTGGACAGATTGTGAATTGATTCTTGAAATGTCCTCACAACCAAATATCAGCTGATACACCAATATCAGATTTTTACAATTTTACATTACCTCCATTAAATCCAGTGTCATTTAATCTTTACTTCATAATATCAAACATGTATGCCTGAAGGTTTAATGAGTGGCTGCAATAAGTATATTGTTTACTCACCTTAAATGTATACATATGGAGTTTCTAACCACTCCAGCAGCAACAGACTCTCTCATGATTCATCCGTTTTTCCTCCTATCATCAGTGTATCTGTAGAAAAGCTACTTTAGAGAAAGCTATTTTTTGCAGTTAAATATGTACATAATATGCATGTAACGTCACTTCAATTTCTATTTAAGGGTTAAAGTCAGAGGTTGTATGAGGTGGTGCTCCCACTATTTATGTACTCAACAATCTGTAGATTATTAGGCAGGCTGACTCATACACAAACATGCACACATTTCAGTGTAAACAACCTGAATCAGACAGACATGCTCTCGCTTGCGCACACATACACACACACACACACACACACACACACACACACATACACACAACTGTTTACACACACTCACACATGCAGAGTTTCCTCTGAGGGCAATGCTTGTGATCTATCTAGCATGCTGGTAATCCCAGTGATGGCGGTCACTCCAGCTCTGTAAACAGCTGAAATATGGATGATAAAAGGAGCAGATGAAACTGAATAAACGAGAAGCCCATGGACAAAAAAAAAAAATCCTTGAAGATTTTCCAAACCGTATTGGACCTCAGATTGAACTGAACACGACTCAAAACTTCAATCACACCAGCTGGATGATTGACAGCTTTCATTTGACTTTGACATTTTTTATGACAGCAAAGCAACGGTTTTTCCTCTGTGGCACATCTTGGCCTCTCTCTGTGTTGAAGAGGGGCCCCCGTTTAAAAGGTGAAGCTCACTTACTTTGTGTAATTTAGCCAACAATCTAAAACCTCGCCGGCTTCTGAGAGAACATCCTGAGAAAATAACTGGAAAATGAAGCAGAAAGTGGAGAAGATGAGTTAACAGCTCTCAGAGGATGGCACAGCAGAAAGTGTTTACATTCATCAAGCTCCAGATTTGATTCTGTTTGACTTTGTCTTTAAATCTTTCCATTTCTTTAATCCTCATCCCTTTTCATTTCTCTTTGTTTCTCTTTTTTCTTTCTTTCATCTTCTCCGTCTGCCAATCTCCAAGTCAAATTCAACTCTCTCTCTCTCTCTCTCTCTCTCTCTCTCTCTCTCTCTCTCTCTCTCTCTCTCTCTCTCTCTCTCTCTCTCTCTCTCTCTCTCTCTCTCTCTCTCTCTCTCTGTTATTAGATATGAATAGACAATGTCTTTTGGGGTGTTTTTTTATTAATTCATATTTTGTCATTCCACATGCTTTCACTGAGTCATTCGTTTCTCGCGCACGCACACACGCACACGCACACACACACACACACACACACACACACAGAGGAAGGGGGAGCCAGTTTCTTCAGTCTTAAACACATTACTATAATTACCTCTTAATGATTTTTAATTCCAGTACAAAAGAAACAAGACACTCTGGTGGATTTGAAACATGAAAAGACACAGGCATATAAAAAGAAATCATTTGAGTGGAATCACATTAAATGTGTTAGTTATGCAGTTTTATAGGTAACTGCTTGCAGAGTGTAAACTGGCTCCTCGCTTAATATGACAAATTAATGTAATGAGCACCTTTAAGCCAATCAGACTGGAGTGTCAGGCCATCATTCATGTTATATATGTTCCTGTTTCAACAGAGAAACAATCCAAATTAAGGAATTAACCAAGCTAATTATAGAGACTGACAAATGAATATGTTTCCATTAATATATTTAACTGTTGAGTTCATTAATATCTGACAGTCAGCTGTTATTTATATCAACATTTAATACAGAGATTAGTTTACTAATGATTCATCATTCAGATGTATTTCCAGTGTTACAGTGCTGCTGTCTGCTTTTCAAACCAAGGACTCAAAGAATTCTGTTATTAGCAGTACATGCTAATGTGATGTTCACTGGAGTTTAGCATGTTAGCAGGATAATGTTTGCTACAATAAAACAATAAAATATAATATACATTTCAAGCAAAAAGGCGATTGCTTTTTTGTCTAATGTGTTTGTAAACCGAACATTTGTAGGTTTTGGACAGTTTATGAGACAAAAACAAGCTAACGTCCCAATGTTCACTGGAGTTTAGCGTGTTAGCATGCTAATGTTTTAGTGAAAGTATTGATCAAATTAAATAGTTTTACTAGATGATGATGATGATGATGACAATGATGATAATGCATGAAAATATATCTATTAAAAATGTGTGAAAAGGTAATTATGAGGATTTGTTTGTTACTTTTCTTTATGTTGTGTGATAGTAAACTGAATATTTGTAGGTTTTGGACAGTTTTTTTTGCTATTTGATAAATTCACTTTGGGCTCTGGGAAGTTGTGATGTACATTTATTCACTATATTCTTTAAAGACCAAACAATTAATTGAGAAAATAATCAGCAAGTCAATCGATAAAAAGATGAATTTTTTTTTGCAGTGACTGTATATGAATTTGTCTCTTTATGTACCTGTCTATGACTGAGTGTGTCTGTCTTTGGGGTGGTACGTGTATGTGTGTGTGTGTGTGTGTGTGTGTGAGAGAGAGAAAGAGACAGAGTGAATTGGTGTGTTCGTGTGTGTAGACGTCTATCTATCTGAGCAGCTATTTCAGACAGAAAGGATTTCTGCCTCAGTAATTGCCTCAGCTATATTTTCCCCCCCGAATCTCTCTCCCTCCCTCTCTCTCTTTTTCTCTCATTTTTCTTTGGTATCTATTTTCTCTCTGAATTTTGTCCTTTCTCTTCCTGCAGACTTCCTCTCTGGCTCACGCTCATCTTTCATTTCTCTTTTATATTCTCTCCATCTCTTAGTCCTTGACATTAACCGTGATCTTGAAATAAGATCAATTAGGGAAATAGACACACACGCGCGCACAAGTCACATGTCCATTAAAACCCATTAAAGCCAGTTTCTAGTCAGTGCACTATGAATAGACTTCTATGTTTTAAATGACTAAGTGACTCGATGTTTATTATAATACACACAATATGCCATCTGGTTTAGAGGTCCGTACTGCAAATAGGAAACAAACACCAAACACTGATAGTGTCAGCGCTATGCTCCAGTGAGCTAAACACAAGCATGATGGACAGGCACGGTTAAAGTGAGGCAGGGAGAGACAGATGTATAGACGGATGGATAGAGACAGAAATAGACAGACTCGGTGAGCCTGAAATCTTATGGGTGTTTCCATTTTTGTCTGTCAGCCTGTGTTTTGTACTGTGGTGGGAAATCATTTAAATGTTCATTTTTTGCATATATCAAATATGGCACCTTTTTATAGTTTGTGAAAAAATGAGGAAAATGACAGGAAGTTTTGGGGACACAAGTGTCTTTATTATGCTTTAAGTGTCATATGTAGAATATATCACTGTCAGATGATACCTTGATAACTAAGAGAACATTGCTTTATTATAATATACAGTTTTTAATTTACAGTTTTCTGTGTGACAGCATTAGCAGGATATGCAACCATGTCATTTAGATGCTATCAAAGTGAGTGCAACAACTGTAATTATAAATCTAGCCGTAAGCTGCAATTTGCAAGTTCAAACCTTTTTGCGCTCAATCGGCTAAAATTAAAACAGCGAACAGCAATGAGCCGGTTCTTAGGCTTCACAAAGCCGAGCAAAGTCAATTCAGCCAGTTTGATTCTGTTTTCAAAAAGATGTGAGACTGAGCATGCACTTATTTTTAAAAAAGAAAGATGCATTTTACATTCAATCTCAGTAATCACAAGATAATTGTTGTGTAATATTTTGATAATAAAGAGGTTATAATAATGTCACATAATGGTAATTGACAAATAATTGTTTGATATTAACAATGGATATAACTAGGTATTATTAGCCTTAAAATTGTAACAAAGGGGTCCAGAAACACTTAACACAACGGTTACCTTCTAATAGTAAAGTTCTAGCATGTTTTCATTTAAAATGGTATTATAGTGACATCAATGTGATAATAACCTCATAATAATGAGGTAATATGGTATAAGACCTTCTAAATCATATGATAAATCTTGGAAGGCAAATGTGCAGTTTACAGAAGTTAATCCTCCCTTATGTTCCAAATATTCCCTTTTGCTTTAAGGTAAAACTGCATGCTTTGATTTGTTATTTGGAGTCGCACCTACTAGTTGTTGTGTAATAGTCATGAATCAGCGCTGCAGACTGCAAAACTACATGTTTCTACTTAATTTCATGCTGATGTTTAGTTTTGGGTTAGCAGACATCAGAGAGATCTCTGCCTACTGAAGTCTGGGGATTTGTGCTCCACATGCTGTTCCTGGACCTGATCTGATTTCAGACAGAAAAAGGCAGAACTGTAGAAACATGGATTTTCTAAACCTGCAGCTGTTATTATCAGAACACAGGAGACAGACGGGATGAGGGGGTAGGATGTAAGAAAGAGAGAAATGAAATGAAAATAACACATGTAAAAGGTCAGTAACTTTGTGAAATCAGTGGAAAAAGGAAAATCAAATTAGCTTTCCTGTCTTGTGTCTGTATCAGTCTGGAAAGAGTCCATGAAAAATTAAGACAACTTGTAGCTTGCACATCTTGACATCAAGCCTCTTGTAGCAGTGCTGGACAGTGAGCCGATTTTGGTGCGCTGGTCACAATCGGTACTGTAGTATCATATGTTAAACACATGTTGTTTTCCTTTTAATACCCCACCACACATTTCTGGTTTCACCCACTTTATTTTATAGTATTTTATTTTATTACTTCTTTATTATAGTCATCTTTTATAACCTTTTATTTTATTTCAGGCAGTCTTTTTACATTTCTATCCTACCTCTGGTGTTTCCTCACTACAGATTCATAAGAGGTATTATAGTGTTTCCTTAGTTCCTGTCTTTTTTTTGTTTGTTTTTTTCTTTCTTTTTTAAATATGTAAAGTACTTTGTTTTACATAACCCTGTATGAAAAGTGCTCTATAAATAAAGTTTAATTGATTGATGAAAAGACTTAATCATTAAATAGTTTTTATGAGCATCACAAACACCCTGAAATGACACTGTGTTTTATCAGAATTTGATTCATTAGGTCCAATAAAATGTGAAGATTTTGGTTGTACCGTATCAGTAAATGATTTGATACCATCAATGTGTTTGGTGAGTCAGCTGGCTTAGCCGTCTCTAACACACATGCTCTCAATCAGATTGGCCAGAGAAGGACTCTAGTGGGTATGAACATGCTTTAAGCCTAGAGTGACAACAAAGAAGTTGTGGACCTCCACCATCAGACTAATGAGTGTATGATAATGATGTAACATGTGGTTAATAAAAGAATATCATTATCACGTAATAGTGAACCATATGTTGATTCACTATTACTCAACACAAATGTAGCATGTCTGTTTAATATTGTTGTAACGGTGAGGGTGGCCTCTTTGTTTTGTTGGAAAGCACACGTCTTTGTTCGCCCACTCTGGTTTCCTGTTGACTCACTGTCCAATTAATCTAATACTGATGTAGACCAACGTGCCATTGTGGAAGCACAACTCATGTCTTATTGGTGAGCTCAAGCAGTTTTGACTCCACTCTCTACCACACACACACACACACACACACACACACACACACACACACACACACACACACACCAGCTCGAAGCACTTTTATTGTGTTGTTGTTTTAACGGTCAGTGCTTTAAGGCTGAAGATGATGTCATCCTCCTCATCGTGGTTACTAAATTGTTCCTCTGTTCATGTTGGTGCTATTAGTAATGGTGTGTGACAGAGGTTATGGTGCTGTAATATGTCAGACATGAGTTCTACTGTGATTTTCTCTCCGTCTTTTAGCCTTTCTCTCTTCCTGCAGCTGTACCTCCATTTCTTTGTCCCTCTTTAATGAGCTTGTTTGTTGGAATGATCCAAGCCAGGAACTAGCCCAGGGAACTGCTTTATTTTGTTTTCAATTACTTTTTGGATGGTGATAATCCAGCAATGGATAGTTATTCTTGTGTCTTGTAGGTTTTAGCTAACAAACTCATGTGTTTCCAGCAGCGGCAGTAATGGTTTGTTTGGAATAAATAGATGAAGTACCTTGTTGTTTGCATGAGCCGCAATACGCACTTTGGCTGAACCGACAAAGCAAAGAGTTGCAGCTCCGGAAACGTCATTGTTTTTGTGGTTTGATATGATATTTTGCAGGATTTTTGCCGTTCCACCCCCTTTTTGAATTGACAAGCCAGTCACCTGGTGTTAAGTCACATCAATCCAGATCACTTTGATCAGATTCATAATAAAGACTTTATTGACAAGAGTGCATGTTAACACAGATTTGCAGGGTGCAGCCATTGAACTGTTAAATTCAATCTGAGTAGTTCCATATGTCTTAACTCAAACTGCCTCTTTCTTCCTCTTTAAATGAAACTCCAGTCAGTCCTATGAATTGTTGAGCTGAAATGGCCCAGTGGTTAACACAGCACAGGCCAAACCACAGGCATTTTATGGCTTTTTTGAATTTTAAAACTGAGCTTTCAAAATGTCCTTCCAATAATTCCCCCTGCCCACATGTACAAACCAGTATTCTTAAATCACACAAATATATAGCGTGGAGGGTAAATATAACTCTCATTATATTATATCACATTGTCTTAGACACCCAAAATGCACTAATTATTCTTCCTTGTAAAAATTGTAAAAATAGATTTATAGACTACTTTAAGTGAATGTTTTGGAGTTGACCCTTGCTCCTAATGGTGATTGTCCATTTGTAGCTTGGCAATGGTAGGCCTGCCAAACCAAAATGGTGAGCACTGAGCTTTTGGCGTCTACAATTTGAAGGGTGGTGTCTATTTTTTAACCTTTGTACGGTACATTGGTTAGGAGGCCTGGCTAACGAGCTTACGACCTACAGGGTTAGCATGCTGTTACGTACAGTTATAGGTTACATTACAAAAAGCCTCATTCACGCACTGTCAGGACACACTGTCCCCCCAATTTAGGATGTCGTAGTTTAATTAGCAGTTATGTTTACCAGTTATTGGAAGTTTATACTCCAGCATCTCTAGTTAGCATTACTCAAGACATTGTTACATACATTGACTAAACACTAACGGTCATAAAATCAAATAACCATCCCATAATTACAATGCTTGGACTAACTAGCTCTATATACATCTACAAAGTCTAATTTTGTGTGCAAGTGATAGACAAATCCTCCCTCGGGAACTGACTCAAATATAATGTGATTTAGATTGAATTCATTTTTGGCTTATTATGGCTAGATCATTTGTTGGCAAAAAGATGCAAGCAGCAGGACAGCACTGTTTGGGACCACTAACTGGACATCTTCAACACCATGCTGGATGGTTTATCATCAAGTTGGGCCATTTTTACCACATTTTCCAGTTTTAACCCAAACCATAATGTCTTCCAAACCAAGTGGTTTTTGTGCCAAAACCTAACCAACAATGTTAAATGAGATGTAAAAAGGTTCAAAATGTGGTGTTAAATTGGCATATGCACTGCACACAATTTGAAAGTGTAAAGTCATGCTATTTATATGCAGATTATAATACCAAGTTGTTTTCTACATGGAGCATCAACAGTGAGGATGGTACCAGAGCTGCCAACATTGGGTACCTGGCTGGAGTGATTCCTTGGGCTTAATCATGTGTAAACACACATGCTCTTAATCATGTGCATGAATGTGGACTCAATTCACCCCCAGGGTTTAAAACAGCATGCTGCTTACACATGTGGAAGGAGCAGGAGTTTAGGTCTAAGATTTAAGGATAAAGCCTGACTATGCCACTCCAGGACTTCCACCCAGGGAAATACTATACAATATTAGACTTTAAGTATGGTAACCCAATAATAGGGGCATATGTCTCCAATATCAGAACTGCAACATGTTATTGAAAAGTTAAAGAGGCAATAACAAGCAGAATCAAAATGGTTGCAAGAAGCAGAAATAAGTAAAAGACACAAAAGAACATAAGAACTTATCCTACTCCAGACATGGTGCCAATAAATGAACTCACTAACACACACACACACACACACACACACACACACACAAACACATTGGCTGGTGCCCCAGGGCACTCGCCTGATGCAATATAAGGATGATCCAGCTCAGCTCACCTCACACACACACACATACACATACACACACACACACACACACACATACACACACACAGGGGGCCTATTTTGGCCTAGTACAACTTTAAGCAGCAGACTTAGACTTGAATATCATTTCTACTGGCGGTTCATAGCAGCATGGTTCGATCTGATTATTTTTGATGCACATGATGGATGACAGCATCCCATCTAGTGCAGGTCTTTATAACAAACACCTGTCCACCTTGTCTACCTTAATAGCTGTCTTAGTCACTTACTTTGGTCAATGCCAGGTTAGATGGAGATTGGCTGGCTTGCTTGAATGCCTTCTGGACTCCTGGCGGTTAACTTGAGCAGCTGTCCAATCAACATGGAGATAAGCATCTTGCAAAAATCAGTCATTTAAGATGCAGGTCCATGGAAACACCTAGATGAAACACCTGGTTTTTGAATCACAGAAAGATTTATAATTTCAAATAAGATGATAAAAACCTGTTCATCTCTGTTGCTGGCTCAGTGTTTTGGCATGAGACTTGTTTGGACCTGTGAGACTAACGGTAAAAGCGTGTGTCAAAAGTAGGGACTTTTAAAGGGAAAAATGCATTCTTTTTATGTCCTCTTGTTAGAAGCTCTAAAAAGCCTAAAAAGGAGTTGTCAACCAACTCATGGAACTTTCGTTAGCTTAAAGAGCTAGCTAGCTACAATTGGTAAAATTTGCTAGCAACAGTTGTCATTTTCCATAATATATCAATAGCCTTCAGCTAGACAATTCTAAACTTGCTTTTGTCTATTGCTGTCTGAAACCACTGCTTCAAAAAATAATAAGTGAATCTGCCATGGGTATTGTTGTAAACTGCATATGTGCTATGCGAGGATGAAAGGCTTAACAGGCAGGGAGCGGGGCTTTGTCAGTTATGATTGTGGTGTGAATGAGTCTGCTTACTTTTTCATTGCTTATAACTCTTTGTTCCTGCTTCATATGTAATGTAATGGTGCTTTAAATAGAGTTGAAGTCAAGTCTCTCTCTCTCTCTCTTTGTTTTCTCCAGGTCAGCCTACCAAACGACTCCAGCTGTGTTGAAGAGATTCTGCGGGTATGTTGCTTGGGTAATGGGTACACACACACACACAGAGTAATTTCACTGATTATCAGCTGTTTTCTGTTTGCTCACAAAGACCTTCGAGACTGTCTTGATTTTAGGAAGGAAGGACGGGGAGAGAAAAGGAGTTGCGGAGGGAGTAAAAGGCAGGGAGCGAGAGAGCAAGTGGGAGATCTGTTGGCTCGGTCAATGATTAAACAAGTTTTTTGTTTTTGGAGGATGACATCATGGCAAAAATCTCTTCCACCATGTTCTCCTCTCCTCTGCCCTCCTTTCATCTCTCTCTCTCTTTCTATCTCACTATTTTCTTATGTGTATGTCATCAAAATTACATCAAGCAGCACATTTTTTCCAGTTTCCCTCTTTTTTCCTTTCTTGTCTTTTTTTATGTAACTGTGTTTCTTTAGAGTGGTGTCAAAACAGAAATGTTTTCCCACTAATCTTCTCGCCAGTCAGAAGATTTGCAGCTATAAAGACAAGGACCTTCTCCAAGTGCTTTATGTCAACTTTATCTCTCTCCTTCCTCACTCTCTGTCGTCTTCACTGTATTTGTCTCTATCTCATCTCTCTCCTTTGTTGTATCACCCGCGGTGCAATCTCTCCCTTTCCCTGTCCATCTTCCTCTCTTCATCCCTCTATGCCCTCTGTCATTCACCTCTCTCTCCCTTTCACAAATCAATATGCTGGCCAACAGGCTGTGTGACAGATAGTGTGCTGTGAGCTGCATGAAAAGCCTTTGTCAATAATATTGGTGCGCTATTGAATTCAGTCTGTGGTTTTTAGCCGTGTCAAGTGGAAAGATCAGGGCGTTCAAAATGTGAGGTGAGGTGAATCGGAGCAGAGGCCTGTGGCTCATTTTTCCCTTTCTGTGACGGCACAGCTACAAGTCAGTTGTCACAGAAACATTGTTGTTTTGGATGTTTTCACAATTCAAGGTAACAGTGTGTATCAGAGATATTGAGTACAGAAGGAAAGCTGCTCAAACTGACTTAAAAGCTTCAAAAGACAAGTCTGATTTTTTTTTTTTACAGTTTAAGAACCACCTTATGGTGTGATAAAAGAAATCAATGCTCCCCTAGATACATTTATATTTTAGCCCATAGGATGTATAGCATTATCCAAAAACATCATTAAAACAAAGATGAAAAAAGTGTAACACCCTCCCCTTTTCCCCTCCATGTAGTCTATTATTTTCTATAATGTGAAACCTTAGGACACAAAAAACCAGTCTATGTTCAAAGGGTCAGCTCACTTTTAATACAAAGACTTACCTCTAGTGGTATCTACAGTAATCATGAAGGTAGTTTTGCTTTTTATGTTGAGATACCCGTCTTTGAGACCCCTGCCTACAGCCTGATATAGTAAAGGTGAATGCTTTTCACACAACACTGGAAAAAGCACTGAAGTATCCCAGTTACTCTGGATAATCACAGGTCTTGTTTACAGTACATTCACAGTTTACATAGAGGTCTGTGGATTATTCTCAGAAACCAGGACATTATTTCTGAAATGATGCTGTTGAGTTTTAAATGTTATTTTTCAATTTCAGTTCAGTTTACATCCATTTTATTGGGGTGGTAAACACAAATGTAAGAGACAGTTTTCTTTATCATCTTGGTTTAGGTTTTCTGTCATTTGGGTGAAGCAAAACTTTAATTTTACATTTTTGCACAGTGACACAGTGAAAACTTTTGAAAACTGTAACAATGTATGAGCTGTCCTATTTTTCTATTACTATTTTAACACATCGTCAAACCAATCAGACATTAAGCCTTTAGACTTCTTTTAAAAAAAATCTCTTAGACAAATCTCATGATGACTTTTTATTCAGTAATTTTATGAGTGTTCTTCTACTGATGGCAATCTTTGTTGATAACACCTTAAAAAAAGCAGCAAGAAAACCACGTTTCAGTTGTACAACGGCTCAGTCAAAATTCCATCACCTCTCATCTAAAGGGCTTCCTCAGGTCTGACTCCCTGGTGGGGAGTCCCTGGCATTTAACCTCTGTACGGTCATTAACACATTTATAGTCGTTGAGGTGACATGTAGGTCGCTAGTCCACCTGGCTGTCATGTGAGAGTCGGTAAAGCCACATGAGACCGGGTGTGAGACTTTCTGGAATGGGATGTCAGGAACACATTGTAAGGGCCAGGCTACACTCGTTATGATGTGTTGTCCGACCTCATCTGAAATCAAATGTGTTAATAATTGTTCCAACCATCTTAAAGAGGAGTCAGATGTGACAAGGGATAACGCTGCACATTTACAGACTATCCCTCCAGGAAGGTATGCATGGTGTTGCACTTGATTGTTCACATGAAAAACTAAAGAAATTGATGTGTCAAGAATGTAAAAAGAGAACTTGAGAGAGAAGTTCAGACCCTGACTCCTTTCTCACCTCTGTACGCCTGGCCAATCACAGCATGAAAAGTGAGTGTGAATGTCAGATTGTTGGTTTCAAAAAAGTTACAGAAATTGGAAAAGTCCGGCATTGGAAAGTGTTGGAGTTTCTGAAGATATTCGACCGTCCATCTGGGCCTTTGTCAAAACAGCAACAAGATCTGGTAACACTAGTACAATGAAAGGTGGAAATGAAAACATTGTCATTCCATACATGGCTGGAGTATCTGAGAAACTCAGGAGGATCTCTAACAACAAAGCATTTGTATTTTTCAAGCCCAGCAACACAGTCTGCCCAAAAGACCACAGACCCAAACATGAGCACAGCAATGTAGTACACGTTGTAGTGCATGGACAGGTGGTTTAGAGGTGTTTTGAGACCTGTGCTGTAGTCCAGTTGAATCCAACTCTAGTTAATTTTCCTCCTTGGTGCAATTTGTTTAGGCAGGTCTGAACACAGTAAACATGTTCAGGTGCAGACCATAACAACCATACTATAAGACCCTTTGAGGACATGGTCTCAGTCCAGCCCCAAATTAACTCGAGTTTAATTTGGACTATGGTTTTGAATTGTGGTTGGAACATGAGCCAACCTTAATCAAACCCAACTACAAAGGATGTTCTGCAAGTGCAAGCTAAATGGCTCCCATAGCCAGGTGTGCTTTGCATATGGGGATGCAGATGAGCAAAACAACAGCTGCTATCATCTAGCCGCTGAATGAGTTGAGGTCTGGCCTGAATTAGCACAATGAAGACTTTTTTTGCTTTTGGCTAGAGGACCTTCTTCTAGTGTTTACTATCTTGCTCCCTCCCCAGACACATCTGACAAATAAGTTCTTACGTGGCTTGAAGTGATGCATTTTGGTTTGCTTGCATTCTTCTGTGTGAAAAGAAACTGAACCATAGAGAAGACACAATTGTAATTAGAACCAGAGTTAACAAACTACCCTGAAAGAAGAGGGAAGAGAGGCCAGCTATGACAAACTAGAATAACCACCACTCAATAGAGGAAGTGGTCTATCTATTATCAGCCACTTACAATATGGTCCTGGCATCCCCTACAAGGCAGTTTAACACATATTCACACCTGGACTCATGTAACTCTTAGCAACACTCACATCCTGGTGGACTAATGGCTAAAATGTCACCTAACATTTTGGCCATTAGTGAACCCTAATGACCCCTAAGTGTCTGGGATTCCACTGAAGTCAGAACTCAAGAAACCTTTTGGATGAGAAGTGAAACATCAAGAATCAAATGCGTGTTCAGCTGACCTTAATTTTGCACGTCTGAATACATTTTTATACTAACAGAAGTACATTTTCCACCTCAGAGATGCAAGCTCCACCCACAAAAATAGACCCAATGCTTACAGATAGTGGCAGAAGTAACGCGCATATACATTTAATATATACACAGATATACACACACCATCAAGAGTGCTGTCTGTCAAAACACAGGAACTCTTCTAAGAGGGATGGTGATGATGTCAGAGTTGCCTAGCAACGCACGGTATGTCGTCAGGCCAAGTGACTTACGATTACAGAGGGGGGAAACACACGCACATACACATAGACTAGACTCATATTTGGGAGTCTTTTGCAGTGTTTGAGCTACACAACTCATACACACACACACACACACACACACACACACACACACACACACACACACACACACACCAAAACATGAGTCATCTGATGACTATGAGTCATCATCTCCGGAGGGGGCGAAGAGATGCATGATGGGAAATTGTGATGTGAGTGACCTTTCCAGCCCTTTGACCTAGTGACCTGCTGTATGGCAGTTGTACAAGTGTGAATGTATGTATGAGTGTGTGTGTAATTTATTAAATGATACACTAATGACTAATATTGAGGGCTGGGAGGGTTTATTTAAAAATGTATTGTGATACAATTACTAACTACCACTTAAAAATGTAGTCAGTAATGTAATCCAAGTATCACATTAATGAAGTTAAAGTAACTTGATTACTTTCTGTTACTTTTGGATTACCCTCAATACCAAATATGCATATAAAGATGAGAAAAAAACATTTCAGTGATGACTTTTACTTAAATGTATTCTGTTAGAGAAATGAACGTTAGAAAAGAAAACGGGGAAACTTTCTTTTCACTACACATTCAAGCAGTAACTCATAGACCTACAAGTACACAACATATGATGTGCATTAAAGAGAACATTCTCAGGGAAAGCCTCAGACGAAACAGCACTTGGCTGTTTGAAAGCTATCACACAGGCATACTGTATGTCACAGCAGGGGAAGACCTCCTGCCGGGTATTCGTGCCCACTGTAGGAGAGCTTTGTCCTCCTCCACAGCTCTTCTCACAGAGGAATGGCAGACATATGTGTAGCGGCATCACAGCCTTGAATGTAGCCTTTTATTCTGTTCTATCTGTGTGATACGTCTGAGTTTTCCTTCAGTATTGAATGTGGTGGATGATCAGTGATACACTGTCAGCTTTAGGCACATTACACACACACACACACAATCATCTCAGTGGAGAGCGGTTATGTGTGTACTCACACCATCCTGGATCACTGAGTTATTTTGCCCCCTTGTTCCTGCTCTACTTATGTTTGAGACTTTTACAGTTCATTTAAAAAAAAAGTAATATATGTAATCCTACTAATTAAGCCTATTTTTACTAAATATAGCTATACTTTTTTCTGTGACTTTAATACAGATACCTTTTCGTATTCCTTTACTCCCCAGGCTGCTAATGTTACTGTTAGAATTTTATTGTATATATGTATATATATGTATATACGAATCTTAATTACATTTTACAAAGACTTGACTAGAGTGAAGACAGTGACCAAGAATATTGGAGTTTGTGAGTGAGTGAGTGTGTGTGGGAGAGAGAGAGAGAAACTGATTATGTATTTGTATGAACAATTAGCTGGTGGCCTCACTTTGCTTCGTGAGCAGATTTCTCAGTATATGCAGTACAAACAGCCAATACCTCATAGATTATAGCTGTGGAACAAACACACACACACACACCAGCACACACAAACACCACATGTTTATCTTGTTAACTAATTGAGGCTCCTACATATCGAGACTGGAATTCAACTGAGAAGACTGTGTGATTAGAATAATTGAAACGGGATGCTGCTGCTGTACCGCCGCTTAGCTCAAATGCAACCGACTGGAGTCAGCTTTTATTATGGTAATTCAACAACTCTGCACTTAGTTTACGCTTAGTTTACTGATCCCTGGTGTGCCACTGACTCCCAGTGCACCTTTCAGTGTGTACTCTAAGTTATTTTTAAAGTCCAGTCTGACGGGAGCGGTTCAGCACAACCTTGATTGAATGCTGACTCCACTCCTTTGCATCAAAGTTGTTGTATAAACGATCCCTTTTCTCTCATGTGCTGAACTTGAGTCATCGTTGTTATTCACCAGGTAGATTCCACATGAGGACAACTTAAATATATTGTAAGCTATATACTTTTAAAGCTTGGGCTCGTGCCAAAAATGTGATGTTAGTGTGAATGTATTATTAACTATTTGTATCAATGTCATATGTGTGTGTGTGTATGTGTATTTTAGGAGATGACCCATTCCTGGCCCCCTCCTCTCACAGCCATACACACTCCTGGAAAGGCTGATCAGACCAAGTTCCCCATCCCAAGCAAGGTTAGTATAGGTACTCTTTATCACCTTTACCTTTACTATTGTAAAAGCTGAGGATTCAGGGTTTAATGTTAATTTATTTTTGATTACACATCTGGTAAAGTACATACTGTTATCATGTTCTCTAGTAGGTGATGAAGCCACATCCTTTTTCTTCTATTTGTGTGAGTCAGTAAGTGGTGGAAAAAGATGTGACACAGTTCAGAAAGCGTCATTTAAACTCCTCCACATATTGGTGGTGACTGCTTTCTGTCGCTGAAAATCTCTAGTCTGCTAATTAGATCTGATTCATAAATTCACGACAGCTGTGATAGAATCAGATTACTGCTGCCTTACTCTGCTCAGTGGCGCAAGTGACAGCCAATGAAATTACAATTTTAATTAAGTATTGCATGTTTAATTCACTCTGTTAATGACTGTCTAGAGCTGTGTGGAGGTGGACATTCTGACAAAGAAAGACACTTTTTGTTAGCTTGACGCATAATTATGGGAACTTTCTATCTAGGCACTTTTTATAAATGTTGTAATGTTGTAAATAACTTGCTTTATACATCAGTTATAAGACTAACATATCCTCCAGCAGGATTTGGTTTGGTTGTTTAGCTACTCTGCTCCATAGTCCATGTATTCATAACTTATTAACATTTAACTATTTGACTATTTGTATTATAAAAACTACACATTATATTGTAAGACATGTGTTTCCTTTATTATTAATGACTTTTAACATTAATAACTGCAGATTTGAAGGCCTATTACAAATGTATACACTTATTAATGACTTGACTATTAATGATTAAACAGCCAGATGGATTTTTCATAACTTGCCAACGCAAACGTTGTTCTAATGAATGGCTTAACTGACCATTAATAAAGCATTAGTTACAACTTAAAAACTTTTTATGAGGCATGGTCACAACAGAAAGCAGCACAGTGAAATTCATAATAATAAACTACAGTGGCTTCGTCCAGTTTTGACTCGTTGGCATTCTCTTAAATGTTAGTACTGTCAAAATGGCATGCTTTTTTGCCCACAGCACATTCACATTTCAAAGTCAACCAAAATTTAAGTAAAAATTTGCTTGGATATACTTATATGAATCCACTGATAGCCATGATTCATTTGGAACAAATTGTTATCAATGCAGAATTAAACATTACCAACCTCCTTCAAGTTTCTATTTTAAACACTTGGTATGTCGTCAGTGTTTACAGAGAAAAGACCCATGACATGCAACAAATGATCTCCTATTCATAAAATAAATAAAAATGATAAGTGGGTATTTACACAATGAACACAAACAACCACGGCTTAACACTAAAAGGCAGTCAAAGTCAAACTTAATTAAGATAAATGAATGGAAATTACATTATACTACCAGCCTTTTGGTTTGATGGACACATGATATCTGAGAAGTGATGTTCATCGGCATGACAACAGTTAGCAACTGAGACTAAATAAAGCAGAGACTTAAGAACTGGCAGTTTAGTAGAGATATGGTGGAAAAGTTTCACCTGCTCCTACAAAAAATGCTTTATGACACTTTATAATGTGGGAATGTGTGTCCCATAAATGTTATATTCAACATTTGTCTCAGATACTGTAGCAATATTCTGACTGAAACAGCAGGTGGTATTTGTACCACCGCAGAGTGCTTTTATAAATCAACTTTAATATGCAAAACGCCTTATTGGTGTTGATGTCAAAGGAAAAAAGCAACGTAAACACATAGGCAGTAAATCTGACCCGCTAGTTAATGAATCAGGAAAGAGTGCCGCAGCGCTTTCAGCCCCCAGCGTCACACTAATCCTGCCAGTGAGTTTTAAGAATGAGGTAAAGCGTCGACGTGGGGAGATGAGAAGATCTGAGTTCTGTGTAATGGCATCGTCGTACCGCTGTGAAATCAATAATGACATCTGTTGGTTTATTCATTCAACACATCTCCCTCTGGATTTCTCTCTCCCTCTCTCTCTCTCTCTCTCTCTCTCTCTCTATCTCTCTCTCTCTCTCTCTGTCTCTCTCTCTCTCTCTCTCTCTCTCTTTCTTCCTAGGAGTCACAGCATGTGACCTCGGGCTACAACACCCAGAGTAAGTTTCCCAGCATCGACACTCACATGCAGGCTCTCTGGTAATTAACACTAGTAAGGCCAGAAAGACAGTACCACCCACAAGATGTGTGGAGAAAAAAAGCAGCTGATGTTCAAATGAATTTAAAATGAACAAATAGTCAGTAAACCTCAGCTTTTATCTTTGTGTTAGACTGCACAAGTAATCATACAAACATGGTTTTACACACACACACACACACACACACATATACACACACACAGCTACTGGTCCGATTGATTGTGGACTATCATGTTTTTGGGGTTTGTGGACACATTTAAATCATGTATTTCCAAGCTCACATGGAAGAAGGGTGAGGAGTACAGACTGGTACAAGCTGGTGATATGGCCAAAATCTCCCATCATGGTTTATGTGTTTTTATACTACAACATCAATATATTTATCAAGATATAGTGGATTTTCCACAAATTCAAGACCAAAGAAAAAACAAACTTGCTGTCTTGTTAGTAACATCCACCTGCTTGGTACAGTAGAGTGGATGACTGGAGTTGCTTGAAGGTCTGTGGCTTGTTGGGGATTAGATCAAAGTCCAAGGCTAATGATAGAGTGTGTAAAGCAGGATAAGGTTAAAAACAAAAAAAAACACACACGTTCTACAACTGACAGAATACTAATGAATGCTTAAAAAGGCTTTGAAGAGTTTGTGTGCACTCTATTCAATAAAAATGGCTGCATCAAATCAAGTCTCAGAACTAATTTACAATCACCTGTACTGATCAAATTAAGCTCTTGGTACAGTCTGATTACATCATTTAAGAAAAAATGGCTCTTACAGTTGGTATGGTACTTAAATACAGTTTGGAAACTTGTGAAAAACATTCAAAAGTTGTTAGCCCCTGGTCACACAAGCTTACAGGCTGGTTTACCATTGAACATGTCATTTCATGTTCATGTCACCTCAAACTAGGCAGCCCCTTGTCGTAGGTTGCCTCCATACCAGCACACAGCAAAGTAGTCACTGTATTGAGCTGTCTTTCCATGCATTGTTTGCACATTATTATTCAAGTCCCAGTAGCTTGAGAATTGGGAAGCAATTTATTGTAACAATCAGCTTTTCCTTTATTTCGTGCTAAATGTTTTGGACTAAGTACTTTTACGAAGTTGAGATGGAGTAAAGAACCAATGTGCTTCCATTACCTCATGGAATTAAAATGAGAATGATTGATTGACACTCTGGCATGCCAAAGGACATCTCCATGGAATTGAATGTTCCACTGGGTGACTTATTACTATTGAGTCATGGCATTAGCAATAGCACACTGTCACATGTAGTGTTTGAATCCATAACTCCTTTCTGTTGGACCTTCCTTGGTTGGTAATCCAAATAAATCCAAATTAAGTCCCAGAAACCACAAACTACATCACCAGTGAGACATTATAAGACTGTTCCAAGGTTGAGTATCGCTCCTCACTAACAGTAAACTGATCTTCAATGTGTAAAATTGGTGGACTGCCCCTTTAAATAACTGGCACATTAAGATCATTCACAACATAGATGCAAAAATGCTATGAATCCAGCAAGGGACCACACAGCTATCTGAAGGTTGACACATTTCTATCATATCATGGTATATGGCATCATATCAGCCTATATTGTACAGTATTCAGTACATATTTATGACTGCCAGTGTTGGTGTCAGATCATCAAAAGCTCCTCTGAAGATGTTGCTCTTTTGTTGACTCTCATCTTGTTTTGCTGTGAGATGTTTGTGATGTTCATAAAGCTAAAATATTTCCCCGCCAGCAAGTTTTTCTTTTCTGACTTTAAAAGAAGAACCAGAATATTTTAACCCACTGAAATGCCTAGTGTTTTCAAAAGTCTATATATTTATCTTGGAAACAAAAATCATCACCTCAAGTTATTGTCAGGCAGAACATCTCTGTTTGAATTTTATTGTAGCAAAACGGATATTTGATTTGTGTTTCTAATCCAAAATTCTATAACCAAAGCAAAGCGAAGACATGCACACACATGCACACACAGACTAATATAATAGCACAAGAGACGAGTGACATGTTTTCCATTCTGACAATAGTAATAAGCATCTACAGTGATATGAGTTTGGCTCCTTGTCAAACACTAATCAACACACGCACACACACAACCAAAGACATATGCAAAACAGTGATGTTTAAATGTCCTCTATTGTGTTGCAGAGCGATGTACTGTGTCAGCTAACAAGCCTGCTGCTAAACCACCGACTGCACCGCAGAAGTCGTGAGTATCTCTGTTTCTCTCTGACATACACACACATACACACACACACACATAAACAGAGAGTCTCTGACCGGCTGCTGCTGTGTTTGCCTCAAGTTAAAATTAAGCTTGACTCTTGGATGAAATTCAGTGCTGGTAGGAGGAAAAAAAGATTGTGTGGATCAGAGCGGGAAAGTGCAGCTACATTAATTTAACGTGAGCCAGGAGCGTATTGCAACATCTCTGGCTGCAGCCCACTCCACTTCACTCACAGAGCTGTACAGCAGGATTCATGGCAGACTGAGATTGGAAAGGCAGAAATCTTGGCGTGTAAATCCACCTCACAAAACTGACTTATTCTCTCTTTGACCATAACAAGCTTAATGATTTTGTTTTACAAAACTGACTGCTCGCTAAACCCCTACACCAAACAGCAACCGTCCAATCATAGCTTTGCAACCGTAACTAAACATGCAAGCCTGTCAAATTTAGGATTTCTCCACATGTTGAGGTGGTGAGGGCTTTAGTAAAAGAGATACTCTGTTATTTGGAGATAGCTTGGAGGTTGTTGACTTTTCCCCAACCTTTCTAAAATCAAAACCACATGAGCAAAAGTGTAAGGAATGGAGTAAACTATGTATTTATCTGCTCTTATGATTAGATAGAAAAGAAAAAACTAAACCGTTAGCCTATTAATAAAAAAAACAAAAGTTGTACTAATAAAACAATTGTAAGTATATATATACTATATCTATATATGTATATATATAATAATAATAATAATAAAATACACTGCGGTTAGCAGTAGTAACGTAAACTAGATCAATAAACTCTGGTCTTACATTTTTCAGCAGGAAACACTGAAAAGTCAGCAGGAGGCAGTAATGTTAGCAATGTTGCTAATTAGCTCTGTAGCTTATTAGCGAGCTAGGTAGAACTACAGTAATAGCATTTGTCCTTGCAAAATTGGCCATTTTGTCTTTGTTTCAAAGGTTACCAAGATTTTTTATTGGCAAATCTGTAACTAACTAGTTCTGTAGGTTATTAGCTAGCTAGGTAGAACTGATAGCATCAGTCTTTTCAGCCTGCAAAATTGGCCATTACTGGTTTTGAAATGACAGCCCAGTTTTTGTCTCCATTTATGTGAATAAAGAACCCTTTGTTTCAAAGGTTACCAAGAATTTTTGTTGGCAAATCTACTGCTGTAAACCTCATACATGTCGTGCGAGAACGGAAAATTTGACAGTAGCCTAGGTTGGGAGGATTTAGTGAGCTGTCAATTATCCATTCTGAATTTCTTAAACACATTTCTTTCTGCATTTGGAGAAGAGCATTTCTGCTCTGTTCACTGTCACACTGCCCCTTAATAATCTGTTCAATATGACAACTCCTTTATTACCTGCTGTATTTCTACACTAATGAAAACTAATTTAAAAAATGGGTGAGAAAATGTGGCAAGCAGAGTGTCAAAAACAAGCAGCTGAAAATGAAAGAGTTGACCGAAAGATGATGCAAAAATCCTGCAAGTTAAGAAAAAGTGAAGGCAATCTTTAGTTAGCAGTAATTCAGCTTGATGGTTGGATTAAAGTTCCAGGTCAGCATGTAAACTCTTCCTTTGGGTATGTAGTTAAATAGTTAATTATATCTCCATTAGGATGATATCTGCTGGAGCTGTAGTGGCTTATTACAGTATTTTGCTTCCAAAGCTGATAAGCCTATTTCTTTGATTACTATTGTATGCCCTGAGGTGTAATTTTTTTCCCATCTTGTACTCAAGCATAAATGCTGCTTTTTCTTAGTGGGGTGAAATAATTGTTATTGGTTAAAAACAACGGCTGGTTTACTGCAGCTATTAGCCTATTCTTTTTTATTGCGATGCTCAACAGCGTAAAATGCTCAGGATAATGAATAGGACTACCTCGTCTTATTCAAGAGTAATTGTGCTGTTGAGGCTAATTGCTATATTCTTTGCTGAATGTTTACAATGTCAGAGCATTACAGGAAAACTCATCCAACAGTAATCCCTCTCAGATAGGCTCTGTAATGGTGCATTAGGAATAAAAGTGAGAATTTGTGGCATTTAAATTTGAGAGAATACAGAGCATACTGCGTAGTACCTTCCTGCTCAAGGAGTTTTATTATGCTCTAATCCAATCGCATGATGTTCAGACAACAGCATGTATGTAACAGAGCGGAAGAAGTGAGTGTTATCCTCCAGTGGAGCCAGCTTTTGAGTTTGCTCGCTCTGCAGTTTGTTTGTCTGACCTCCTTGTAGGAACAGAAACCCAGAGAACTCCTCAGATCTTGCTTTTGTTATCACTGAGATGTCTCCATAGTAGATGATAGATATTGTGTTGAAACACTTCAGAAACAGGGCCTGGTTGAGCACTGTAGATAAAGTAATGGACTAAACTGCTGAGTTTATGGGTTGCTTGGAGTGTAAAGGATACTGTTATAAAAGGCATGATAATAATAACTTAATTTGTATAGCACATTGTATACAAAAAATAGCCTACAGCTCAAAGTGCTTTACAACCAAAGAAATTACATACACCAAGTGCTTCACATTAAAAGGGCCTAAAAGGAGCATAGAGCAATGTTAAAAAAAGAATAAAAAGAAAGACAAAAAAAGGATTAATGTAATATGAAATGGTAAATGAAAATAGCAATCATTTTAAGTGATTTAAGTGAAATTGAGTGGGAATAGTGCATAGTAAAAGTAAATTAAAAAAATTAGTAAATACAATAGTTCAGTAGAAGCTCAGTTGTGCAACAGTGTGAAGATGATTGTCAGAAAAGCTAATACGAAAAAAAAGCTAATAAAAGGCTAAAGTAAAAAGTTAAGTTTTGATTTTAATGACTTGTGATATTTCAAGGAAAGAGATGACAGCTCAGATGGAAACTGTAGATTAGAAGTCAAAATACTGTTTTGTATTGGTAATTTAAATCTAAAGTCACTTTTTTTTAGCCACTAGGGACAACACCAGAAACTGTAAACTCATAACTGACTAAAAAAGTTGAGAGCAGCAAGACTTAGCAAAACAGTAAAATCAGGGGCTGTAAAACCGAAACCATACGCTTTTTAAACGTTTTAAAATATGCTGCGTAGCTTTAAAGGTGCTGTGTGTACAAGTTAGTAGCATCTAGCGGAACAGATGTAGCAGAAATCAAAAACAGTGTTCATAAATGTGTTTTAATTTGTGTGTAATCCCATGAAACTAAGAATCATTGCGTTTTTGTTAGCTACAAGTAACAAACCCCCTTCATATCCCCCCCAGGGAACATTCCCCCCCAGGGAACAGGTCCATGTTTCTGCAGTAGCCCAGAACAAACTAAACAAATACTGGCTCTAGTGAGTGCCTTTCTCATTTTAGGGAGTTTTAGCTTTGGTTCTCCTACATGCTTGGAAGGGCAGGGTGAGGGGAGTGGTACTCAATTGGCTGCAATCTGCAACCTCACCACTAGATGCCACTAACACCTATACACTGGTCCTTTAAGGGAAACTACAGCTTTGGTGATAATTACTTGCGGGTTTTTCTCTACAATTGATACTTTTCACATAACACATTGGTATTTGATCCATAGTCAACATAAAAATATTAATTAGTGCACCTTTAAAATCAGGCATCTTTAAATTAAATGAATTACTAGATTAACTAATTCTTTAATTAACCCATCTGATGGACAGTGTATGTTATCATACTGTAATTTATTCCGGTGTAACTAATTATAATTCTTTTTTTTTAAATAAAAGTCTTCATTTGTGATGGTGTAGTGTGAATGAGACCAGCCAGTGATACTCCACAGTAGTCGCATCTGACCTCTATTCAGCTCCTTTAAGAACTTGTGTGTTGTCTTTATTCAGAAACAACCTCTTGTACACAGCAAGGTGAAAGATTGAGAAAAATAAGCAGAGAAAGAGCAGGGCTGTTTGCATGAGCAGTAATATGCAAACCCTACAGTAAGTCGCATGTCTTTAATAGAAGGTGCTGTGACTGCTTAGCCCTTGAAGATGAAAAATGAGGATACTTTAGAGCACGTTAAGCACATCAGGAAAGAATGCAGGAATGGCCACGATTAAACTCTAAGCAGATTTAAATGAGTCTTGATTGTGCACAAGAACACAAACACTGGCAGGAAACTTGTTCAGCTTGACTTTGTTTAAAGCTCGTCAACAGAGAGACAGATTTACGTGAGAGGTTGCGCGTATCTGAAATTATCTACAGTGGAGTGTTGGGCAATAAGTCATTAGCTGAGCTTAGCTTTAATTTGGCTTTTAGAAAATATTAACCTCCTCCTAAACAAACTTCCGCAAGTAATTTAACTCTGCTTTACTATGAAAAATAAAAAAGGATCTTATGTTATAAAGGCAATTAAGAGCGTCTGCACCTTGTAGAAATGTGATGGCCTGCTTTCTAAGCTCTTCAGTCTGTAACTCATTTATATCTGACTGTGTCTGTCCTCATAGATGCTTATTCTCTCTCACATTTTGCCTTCTTTTCCTCTCTCTGTTTCTCTATTCAGTCTCCATCTCCCCCCTCCTCTGTCACTCCTCTCTTCTCTCCCCCGTCATTATCATCTCCATCTCTCTCGCTATCTCCTTCTCTCCATCTGTCCCTTCTTATGAAATAAAATATGAATCCATTATTCATTCATTCAAACATATCTATCATCGCCGCGTGCCGCACTGTGCGCTTATCTGCAAAGCTTTCCTTATTGTGCTTCAGTTATTCGCCACTCGCACGGTCCCATCTGAAAACACCACAACACTGGGGAGTGTTTTTTAGCGGCGCAAGCACTGACAAGAGTGGTTCGTGAGGCAGTAAAAATCCCTTTAGGGGATTCTCCTGTCATAACAATAGCAGTGCCAGCTTAAAATAACAGTAGTTTGTGTGGAGGGTTTATATAAAGCAATAAAACATGGGAACTTGCCAATGCACAGCACATAAATACTGAATAATTTGTGTGGTAAGGAGCAGGGGATGCTATGAGAGAGGTCATATTATTGACTGTGTCTTGTATATCTTGTTATGCAAGC
The DNA here is from genome assembly GCF_027409825.1 of Scomber japonicus. Lineage (NCBI taxonomy): Eukaryota > Metazoa > Chordata > Actinopteri > Scombriformes > Scombridae > Scomber > Scomber japonicus. The sequence goes on from NC_070585.1 coordinate 8,656,164, forward strand.
TCACACAGGTACAGGTACACTCAAACATCACTGAATGTGGCTGAGATTTCTTAGTTTTTTTCACAGTCTGCACATGTTGGAGTTGTGCCTCTAGCAGTGGGAGAACAAACTGAACACAACTAATAGAGCAAACAGAGCAACAAGCAGGTTATTTTTCTAATTGGAAGCCCCCCAAAATTTCCATGTACAATCCTGACTGAGGGACCGATCTCAGGCCGAGCACGTCCTCTTTGTTTCCAAGGAATTCTTGGCTGTAGGTCAGTGCTTGTCAGACAGAAAGTTTCCAGGTGAAAAAACAATCTGGCTTTCCTCTCCGAGCTCTCAAAGCCGAACATCTGGTAGGTTTTTAGTGGCGAAGTACTCCATCCACTGTCCACTTCCTCATTCCCTACCATGAGCCGGTGCTGCTTTTGCTGTGTAATTAATGTCTTTGCCAGAAAGGTTCTTCAAAGGGAATGGCAGATCACAATGTGCCACGTTCAACCTAATACGAGCAGACGGGAGGTCACGGCTGCAATAACACGCCTTTCCTTTTTTGTCTCTGTACAGGATGTTGGAGGATGACCTGAAGATCAGCAGCGATGAGGAAGAGGCCGAACAACAGGTGAGCTCCCTCTGCGGTCTGTCTATGAGTAATCATCCAATCTCTCCGGCTTTTACCCCCCATCTGTCCTTTCAATAATTCATTCAAATACACAGTAATCCTTACTTGTATACAGTCCAGAAATCAGTTTAACCCACTTTCCCAATTCACCCCTCTTCTCATTTGTTCATGATTTCATTATTTAATCAGTGGAAGAGGTAGGAAACATCCCTAATAGGTATTTATTAGGTTGTTTAAATATGAAGTATGGAAAGAATGGAAGGTTATGAAACTCATCTCTAATTATCTGCCTCAAAAAGTGAAAAAATACCCAAACACTAGTCTAGTTTTAAAGCCTTTTTTTTTCTTTATAGCAATGGTAACATTTTATCCACATCTGGTCTCTCTCAGGTAATTTACATGGACGTGTTGTTGTCGTTGTTATGTTTATTAAATGTCGTGTCTAATTAAAGAAAATTAGGAACAAGATACTGTGCAGGAATTGTTTTGTCTTTTTCTGATAAATAGAAAGTTACCAAATCACGACAGCAACTGACTGGGTTTATCAAGAGGGGCTAAAAAAGTACATTAAAACTACATTGAAAGTCTGGCTAAAAAAGGATAAATTGCTACACTGCTGCAAAAATACCTCTCCCACTACCCATAAGGCTCCAGGAACTTCCTTGTATGGCTCAGAGTTTACACCAGCAGATTGAACTGTAAACTCTGTCACAATCAAAGCGATACGTTCCCATAAATTAGCTTTTCTTACAGAGTAATTGTACATGAGCATACCCACTTGGAAAGGGTTTTATAAACTTCACTTTATAAACTCAGCTGGGCTGTAAAAGTGTTTTTGTCCTATTTAGGTTCCTACAGTTTACCTAATGACCAGTGTCACACAAGCCCCAAGCTATGAAAACATTACTTCCAGTTGTGAGTTTTAAAATAACAGCGTTGTTGGTGTTGAAAGGAGCAGATTATTCTTATCCATGCAGTACTTGGAAATGGAAAAGGAACTTCTTCAACTTTAGAAAAAGCAGTTGAGACAACAATCTCACCACAAGGTACCTTTAGTAGCTGTTCTGGAGCGTTTCATCATATCACATGGTCTTCCTCAGCAGATTGAGATGTCCAGTTATGAGATTATAGATGTTCAAATTCACATGTTTTCTGAAAACTTGCTGTAAAATCTGAGTTACTTGATAAGGTGATTAAGATCATGTGATATGATCAAAAAATCCAGAAAAGCTACTAAATGGTCAGAGTTTAGTAAATTTGGCAGTCAAAGCAATTACGAAATGAAACCTGTTAATGTTAAAGCAGAAAACAAGTTACTTATTGTTTCCCTTTTAGTTGCGTAATACGTAATTTAAATACAAATTAAATTCATCAAGTTATAATAGCTTTTTGAAATTGATAAAAGTATCACTTCATCATAATGAAACACTGTACATGTCTATAATTACTCCTGTGGAGAACAAGAAAATATTTGTAAGTTGCTATCTAATTGACAACAAAAACTGGTTTTAACAAATGAATGAATTGATAAATAACTCAAGGATCCATAATTTGGAGCTAAAGCTACCAATAATTTTCTAAATTTGAAAATCGCTCTATTTCAGGTCTGATATTTACAGACTTTGGAGGGATGATGTATCCTGTTGATTTTTATCCAAAGAGGGTGTTTCAACAAGTTCACGTCAGTGTCCATTAACTGAAGAGATCAGGTTTGTCACTCCGGGTCACTCTGTATACAAGCAATGCACTTGTCCTGCTCTTCTTCCCTTGTTTTTTTTTAGTGTGAAAAATTGGCACGGTGGCCCTCTTGCCTCTAATCACTATCATCATGCAGTAATGATGCCAGGGATGAGTTCAAAGCAGTCAGTGGGGGTCGTGCTGCTGCCCCCTCCCCCACCGCGCAGACTCAAATCAGTGCTCATCAAAGAGTCCATGAGATATTTTCTGTTAATGAAAAGATACCAGTTCCTCTTATCCCCCTTTAAACTGGCCTTCTGATTGTATAATTACCATGATGGTAGATATTATAATTATAAATGATGGCAGGTCATTTATAGTGGTTTTAGTTACTATAATTAAGCTGAAAGTAGATCTGATAATTACACATAGTTAGTGTGCATTCAGAACTGTGGCAAGTGGCTTCCTTAATCATGGGTTTTATATATGATTACTTTGAATATTAGAATAAGTAGGCAGGTGGAATTGGGATACAAGGTCTTCTTCTCCTTTGTCTTTCTTACTTTATTTCCGTAAATTTTTTTCTCTTGCCCTTGCTTCCTGTCCATGTGGTATTGACGTTGTTAACGTGGAGTCGGGGGCAACAGCCGACAATGTCTGTAAATTTCTGAAAGCGACTATCTGACATTCACGCCCACTTCACACAACAGAGTGTGTGAAGGTGAGAAAGTACACAGAGTACACCTCTCTGTCTCCAGCTCTTGTTTTCATTCACAGAACTGTTACTGAATGTGAATGTCGTCAAGGAGAGCGTGTCTGAAAGTATTATCATCCCTGTAGTTAAACAGTAATTACATCTCACTCCTCTTTATGATGGCCATCTTTTCACACTTCCTTCCTGAATCTAAGCCTGTTCTGTCCAAACATCAATAACATGCCTACTCACACCTCTAAAACGTATTAATTTGCACATTGTATATCATTTATTTATCTCATATATAAACAAAAATGTAAAATGACAACAAGCAGAGTATAAAACAGGTTATCAATCTAGTTAGTAACTCTGTTCAGTGTCTAAAGCTGTGGTAGGTTGGCTGAAGAAATAGAAATGAGCACATAACTATATCTAAAAACTCAAATTAGTGTTTTTATTCGACATGTATTGGTTTAAATAACCAAGATACAAACAGTAAATTAAACAGGTTTAGGAGTGTTGATATTGTCTCAGTTTGGACAGAGCCAAGCTAGCGGTTTATGTCTGCCTCTAGCAGGATGTAATGCTAAGCTAACCTCACTCCAGTGCATTGGCCTAGAACTACAGGGGAAGAAGTGAGGTTACCAGACTTCTTTAGCACATTCCTTTTCTCTGCTTGAGGCTAGCAACTCAAGGCTACATAAGCTGCTATTAGCATAACACACAAGAATATCTGGCAGTCAAGCATTAAAAATAGAATATATAACTCAAATTTGTGTTTTTACTAGATAAGTATTGATTAATATAACCAAGATACCACATAAATTAAATAGGTTTAGGAGTGTTGATAAGTACATTATCTTCAGTTTGGACAGAGCCAGGCTCGCTGTTTCGGCATGCTTCTAGCAGAATGCTATGCTAAGCTAACCTTGGTTTACCACGTCCTGACTCCAGACTAACCCTAATTCTAGAGCTTAATGCAAAGACGTGAGGTTACCAAACCTCTGTAGCACACTGCTCATCTCTGCTTGAGGCTAGCAACTTGAGGTTACTTAAGCCACTAATAGCATAAGACCAGAATACTTAGCGGTCAAGCTGCATAGCTACATTGTGAATAATGTAGATGTTGTGATGAAGAAAGTACGTAAGAAGAATGTATGGTCGTTCTGTCCATTATGAGCCCCACAATGTTGTAGGAGTATAATGCTAAATAAGATTTCTTAACAGCGTAATCTAGTTCCTGCCCACCATTAGCAGCACAGTGATTGATGTTTCTTACTGAAATGCACCCTGGGAGTTGTAGTTAACGTTTCCCCCAAAGTTTTTATGTACACAGACTTGCACTGTATACATTTTGTCAAAGAACCAGATACTTTCTAACATTGTTTTTAATCTTTTGGACTGATGATTCATCAGGGTGATTCACCTTGTTGCAATCCACAGAAGTGCTGTGAGTCAGCTAACATTGTTTATGGAAATAATGAATGGGATTTTTACAGTCAGAAGCAGGGGAGTCCGAAGTTCACCCTTTTCACATTTTTAATTGTCAAAGCAGGAAAAGCACAGGTGGAATTAATAACATTAATGATGGCTGTATTACATTATTAATATTATTAGTTACACCTGGACTTTTCTTGCTTCGAAAGCTCAAAATCTCAGCAGTGGGAGAGGATCTATAGCGTCTTTCACTTCACAACTCTGTACTTAACATACAAACATGAGATCCATATCTTTTTTTTTTACATCTCATTCTAAGAAATAAGTATATTATAGTATAGTAAGTATATAATAGTGAATATGAGTATTTCCCAAGATGTTGAGCTACTCCTTTAAGTCTCCACCACACATTATTTCTGTGTTGTTATCAGTCTCTTTCTCTTTGAATGATTGTGCAAGACAGATATGGAGAGTAACTGAAATGAACAGAGGAGAAAGTGAGAAAAAGGAAAACAAGTGAATAAGTTAGTGGGACAGAGAGGGAGAAAGAAAGGGAGAGAAGACAAAGACAGACAAGACAGACTGATAACAACGCAGACAAGAGGCGCAGATAAAGAGAGGGCGAGATGGAAGGAAAAAAAGGAGAAGAGCGGGCGAGAGACAAAGAGAGAGAGTCAGAGAGTCAGAGAGAGAGAGGCTGAGATGAATCCAGTGGCATTTTTCCGTGCATGCTGTTAACAGGCTTATAGCAAATGAGTGCACGGTGTATTATCAAGCCTTTATAGCCTGAAGTGAAACACAACACACACACACACACACACACACACACACACACAGACACATACACATACACATACATTCATAATCAAACACACAAAACACGCATGTATTACACACATACAAGCACATTCAGTGTAGTCATGCAGACTTATATCCATAAGCATTTACGCCAGCAAACACGTAAATATAAACACATGCTGACAGTGTCTCACACACGCACACAGACACAGACACACACACACACACAGTCATTAGTATGCTGTGGCACAGCGCTCTGAGGGCAGCAGAAGAGTATGATGAATATGTTTTTGGCACAGAGCAAAGAGACGAAGGAGAGGAGGGAATTGAAAGAAAGAGCAGAGAAAAAGAGGGATGGATGAGAGGGGGAAAAAGAGGAGAGGAAGTGAGAGATAGAGTGAAAGAGAAAGATGTTCCTAATGACTTTAGAAACTGACAGAAAAACAGCAACCCAATTACTATTGCATGACTGTCCTTTGTCTCTCTATCTTTCTCTCTGGAAGCTCGTGATGACAGATCACCTTGGTCGGAGCAAAGTCAGCCTTTAAAAGCTTTGTCTTTATATAAAAGTACAGTCACAGCTGGTAAATACGTCCAGCACTCTGGGGAATATGGTCATGTCTACTAGCTCAGCTGGCTATAAAAATATTTAGACAGCTTTTCCACACAAGTACGGTTTATGTGTTTTTTTACAGTGCAGGACATATGTAATATGTTAAACATGAGAATGTGTCACAGGTCTGTTTTAGCTGTAGTGTTTTAAAGCTTGAGGTTGGTACTGCAAGGTTCAATATTTATCTCATTTGTCTAATTTATTTTCAACAAATACCATGAAAAGACCAAAATTTGTAGCAATGGATCAAATGGCTGTTTAATGTGAAAGGGGTCACTCATGGTGGCTAACCTACAAAGAAGAAATATGGATAAGGAGCATTTTTAGCATCTTTCAGTTTATTGATTTGGTTGCAATTTTAATATTTTAGTTGAGTCTCATTGCCCTCACTAACCTTGTCTCCAAAAGCAGTTTTCAGTTTCCTAAATAAACTTACTGTACACTAGCAGCCTAGCAAACAGCAGACAGACAACGTTAGCAGCTAGCCGGTAAAGAAGTTTAGCATTTAGCACCTATGGAGCCAGATATTTCTGGTAGGAGTTGGTAGAGACCAAAACTGAGCTAAAAGGAGAGTTAATATAAAATAAACTGGTTGTATGAACATTCAGTGTCAGTGTTGTATCATTTCACTGTAGTTTTTAGCAAAAGCTACTTGAACAGGAGTGCATTTTAGGTTTTTTTAAGCTGCAGAGTAAAACACATTTGGTGCACTAGTGAGTATTCAAAGCAGCATTATGTATGAGTATGTGGGATCAATTCAAAACAAACTTGAGTGCCCATTTTCATTGTAAAGAAAGAACATATCACCCATTATGCCATAGGAGTGTGTTTAATAGTTTTGTAGACAGCAATGGGAATAAACTGTATCAAGTTTAAACTCAGGGTTACTCAGACAGACGAACATGATGGTGGGATTAATTCAATTATGGTTTTGATCTCTTCATGAGATATGTTGACTTGTAAAATATCACCAGACTAATCACAAATGTATGAATAAAGAAGTAATACACAGTAATAAATAGTAGCATCTGAGCTCAAAGAGTAGCACAAAGAGTCTGCATCTATTGAAAAGCTTTCCTAGTCATGAAGTGAACAAGGTCGACTTTTAAACAAGTCTTACCACTAAGCTTCTGAAGCACGTAGTTATCAGTTATCATGTGTGACCTCAAATCGCAGCATGGGCTGGTTTAAATATACACTGACAAAAACATTTTATAAATAAGAAAAAAGTGATGCATGTGTGGATGTTTGTAGACAAGGATACAATGAAAAGGGTCCACAATTTGAATGAAGCCAACAACCTTGATAAAAGACATTCACGCTTGAGATTTGGAGATAATTATACCATACTATGCTCTAGCACTGCATATCAGAACATACTGTAGCTCAGGTCGAACACAGTACAGAAGCTTGTACACAATCTTCTGCAGCAGAATGTATCCAGAGACACGAGCAGAGAGGAGCGCCCCGCTAATCGACCTTGAAACAGAGATAACTTGGAACAGATGGGCAGCGGAAACTCGACGGTCAGCACAAACTATAGCAAACAAGCATGCACGAGGTATAGAAAGGCCTCGATCAATAAGGTCTTAAGGTTAGGGAGTAAATGTAGGGAGTGAAAGTGACCACATGGGCTTAAAGGCAGGTGTGTAAATACAGAAATACCATATCTTGATTGACATGTGGGAAAGGAAAACATTTGTTCATTTGCTTACTACATAAATTCAGGAAATAATCACGGTTACATAAAAACACCATTTGGCTCTAGAAGATATGTGCTGACAGATGTCATACATTAAAGTCTTTGGCGGACTAGTTGTGTTAAATCTAACTGGCAGCTGGTAGAAAAATGCTAAAATTTAGGATATAGACTCTTTTTCTTTGTTGCACTAGTTCAAATCCTGCTGCATTTTCATTTGCAAGCTCTGCGCAAGAGTTGCATCAGAAATTGAGGATTTTTTTTTTTAACCCGACGTTCAGGTGTTAGGAATGCCTTCTAAAGTCTCTCACGCAAAGTAAAGCGACACCGTACAGACAAGCGAAGAATTCATTGTTCAGTTCCTGTTCAAGATGGTGCGTGGGCGTTTAAAGCCTGGTTAAAAACTGTATCGCCGGGGCCTGTTATGAAACGCTGTGATGTCTCGCACCCCGTGAGTAAGTGGAAAAGACTGGTGGAAGAGGATATGGAGATTTGACAAATAAACATAAATCACATACTGAGCGCTTTATGTCTGGCATGCTTTTTAAGATCGAGATTGTTCCTGCTTTCGGTAAAACAGCCCGTCGTCTTTGTCGGGAACAATGGTCCGTGTTACAGCCGCGCCGTACCAGAGGAGATTGTGTGAATAAATACTGCTTGGGTTGTTCTTCATTTAAATCCGAGTAAAGCCACCAGCTAGCTAAATATATTCACACGTAGATCCTCTCCATAAGCTCTGCAAGTCTCCCAAAGCCAAAGATCTGAAGAAGTTTGTTGTTGTAGCCTGCAGCTACGCATCGATCTATCAGAAACTTCACTGGTCCAGTTAATCATCTTATTCCTGGAGAGAGGGCGAAACAACAAGCCAGAGGCCAGAAAGATCCTGGGTTTTTTTGGGGGGGATGTTTTCTTTTTTTTTTCTTTTTTCTTTTTTCTTTTTCTTCTCTCGAGTAATTCATTTTAATTGTTGCGTTTCAGTGCTTGAAGATGAATTAATGGCTGATATTTGCAGAATTGAGTTTGCTGTTTTTGTTTTGTTATTGTAATCGATGTAGTCATGCACAAAATTGACTCTTAGTTGACAGAGGGAGGAAAAGAGGATGAGAAGAGGAGAAGAAGAGAGAAAGAGGTGGGGTAAAGGGGGGGTGGTGGTGGAGGAAAAGCTTCAGTGAAACACTTAATCACCTCATTCTTTTACTGAAAGGAGGGAAAAGTATGAATAGAAAGGGAAAAAAGGAGTGAACAGAGAGTGAGGTGAAGAGAGAGGGCAGGCAGGAAACAAGGGAGGGAAGGGATAAAGGAAGAAGATAAAGAGAAAATGGAGAGGGTTTTTTGTCATTTTAATCACCCCCTGTTCGGCTCGTTGAGGAGGGCGAGAGGAAGAGAGATGACAGAGGGAAGAAAAGTGAGGGTCAGAGGAGTGGATTTATAAGAGGGTGAGAGGAAGGAGCCAGATAGTGTCAAGTTTTATCGATTTACGGTTCAAATTGTAAGTTTGTCATTTGCAATGTAGTTTTTCATCCCTGTGAAGAACTTAACTAACCTTATAGAGAAAAGTTTATACACATAAATGAAATAAAACATTACTATCATTATTTGTACTTAGTTTAGAAGAAGATTTAGGATGTTTTATGAAACAGGGTACCCTTAAATATCATATTACAAGATATAAAACATGAAATCCTTCGTCACGCCTCTGTTTAAATTCTGCTTCTCAGGATTTAAGTGTATAGGTTGTTTTTCCATCAGACAACATGTTCATAGTACCAAACATCAACAGTCTGTCTTCCCCTCTGAGGAATCATTTTGGTTGAGAATCATGAATATTAAGCTGTAATCTCTTTTGATTAAAATAAAAAATAAATGATTACACACATCACTAATTTAAGGGTGTTCACATCCCCAGATCACCACTCTTGGCCAAAAAATGATTTAAATGATGCAAACTTATGAACATACAGAATTAGCAATATTTGTCTTATATGGGGTTAAAAATCTACAGTTGAAAATGACACTGAAGAAATATGAATAGCATGAATATGTATTAATGTGACACCTTTTGCACAATTTTTAATGTTCTTTTTCTTATGTTCTTCACACGCATCCTGATATGTGTTTGTACAACTGAATTTATACATTTTTAATATATTTTCAGAAATTGTTTAAATATTACATGAAGACTGGTATGGACAGTATAGGTTTTAATATTAATACATTTGCCATATTGGTTATTTATACAGCACGTCTATGACTATGATATATAAATTAATCAATAACTTGATACTGTAAACTGTAGAGAGAGATTAATAAAAGCAGCTTTTGTCTTTCATCTTTCCATATCATGAATTCATCAAACACACGTGTGACTTAACAGCGAGACATGAAGCATGCCTACTGACATCATCATATGTCGGTCACACATGCTCTCGTGTCACAGACAAATGTACGACATCACTAAAGCAATTGTGAAACTGTGCTCAAAATTGAAAGTGAATATGTTAACATAACTCACGGCGTGTGTGTGTGTGTGTGTGTGTGTGTGTATCGACAGGTATCTGACAAGCCCAAAGCCAGAGGCGCAGCTTTAAGGTAAGACGAATAGCCATACTGTTTGTGCTTCATTTATGTCAGCTGCACATCTGTCTTGTAAGATGTGGCTTGTTACTTGTTGTTTTGGCTTTGAGAAACGTTATTAGTCTGCATTAAGACCATCATCTGAAGCATCATCCTTCTATATTACCTGCTGGGTTTGACAGAGTATATAAAGTCAACACAGTGTGTGACTTTCAATCTTCAAACTCAAGCTATAAATAAATGTTCTTTGCTCTAAAAACATACAATCAGTGCTGGATGGTTCTCTGCTCTTTTTCTCCTGTTGTTCTTGTTGTTGTTGTTGAAAGGTCAGAAAACCTCATGTCCAGAGCCAGTGACAGACTCTCTAGTATCCAGATGTATTATTTTACAGCCTCAGTAGGGTGCAATCTTTGGACTGAATCACCTGAAATGGAAAAGCTGAAATAACTAAGGCTACTGTGTGCTGTTGAAATGTTTCAGTGTGCATCAGAGTTTCTTTCTAGAAGTGTTTGAAGGTTATTGCAAATACAGTCGCTATTAAGCCTTCCAGTCAGTGTAGTGGCTCTAATTCACTGAAACATCTGCGATGGCAGGTGCCCCACTTGATAACCTCAGTCACCAGCCTGCACTTCAACTCTGTAACGTTTAAAAATAGGCAGCAGATGTCCCCAACAGTCAGTGCTGTAAGGTTAAACCTTTTCACATCCGAATGAAGCGGTGCACCATCACCTTGAGCCCCACCGAGCTCAAAGGATGAAACATTAATACATGATCACATACCTGCAAAACCATCACTAAGACTTTCATAAGATGCAATGTTTTAACTGAGGTCTCATTACGGCTTTACACAAATGTAATATTTTGAGGTTCATCCAAAAACAGAGAGCATATGGTGAACATATGGGTGAATATCAAGGAGACTGTTAAAATTAAACGCTTTGCCCTGGTTGTAATATTGGCTTTTTTATTAAACTCAGTTAGAAGTGAGCAGAGACTTCACTTGAAGGTATTTTAAGCGTTTTGCACTGAATGTTATTTTTTAATCTTTAATTATTGTTCATATCCTGGGTTATGAAAATACTGTGTAAGTAGATTTGTATAGTTTTTAGTCTTCAATTCACAGTTGATAAAAACAGTACATTTAATTTGGGTCTTTTACTTGAGTATTTCCATTTATACTGCTTTACACTCAGATTTTCCACAATAAAAGTTAAGTTAACTAGTTGAACATTATTCAAATTACATCTACTCTTTGTACCTTATTACCTCCTACTTCACTGCAAAGTCAATTCTCAGTGTTTGTGCTCTGGATGCTTCAAGTTTCCACATCACACTTGGACCAGAATTGGCTCCAAACTAGTTAGGATTTCACAGATCCTGCTCAAAGATACATGACTGTAGAAAGAAACCTTCAGTAGCAGAGTATGAGAACAACCTTCAAGCACATATATAATACAGCACAGTGAAGCTCAAACATCTCAGTCACATAACAAGAGGAAAAACATATTTTTGAGTTGAGGGTCAGATTTTGACTGTACATGAACATTGTGGCAACAGTATGTTTATTAAAGTAAGGGATCCGACTCCTCACCACTATGTTTTGCATGCAGTTCAATTCACAAGGTTTAAATCAGGGTCAAATAACAACCTGCTGGTTCTCAGCTAAAGCAGAGAGAAGAAGACAAAAAAAAGGCACATCTGTAGTGAGTTTATTTTTGAAAATTAAAATCAATACACCACACAATTATCTACGCCACATTTGTTGGCAAACATGTAAGAAACTGCTGTTGTCCAGCTGCTCAACTTTATTTAGAGGAAATGATAATAAATGACAGAATCTGGCGATATAAAGAGTATATAACAAGTCAAATGTAGAGTTGATGGGTCAGGATCGTTCCTTTGCATCTCTCAGTTCAAAGTGAGGGGATGTGAGGTAGAGGACTGTCCCTGTCAATCATTATGCAGCAGGGGGCCGGATATACCGCTGGAAGAGTTTCTTTGATTGTATTAGTGTCAGTGTCTGGGAATTAAGAAACTCTGAGAAGCAGTGAAGGATAGCACTCTGTAACGTCTGAATCCACTTCTTTCACTAGAATATGTGCACAGTGATCTCAGTGCTATTGTAATCATCTTAATACAGGCTTTAGGCATGGGAAAAAATATTTTTGGAGATTGTTCAACCAGATAGGTTGAGTCCTCAACATCTGAATTATTGTGCAAAGCTTTATCTTCTCTTGCTGTCCTTATTTTAAAATATAAATAAGGGTAGGAGACAATATAGATGAACTGTCTCCAGTATTCCCCACAGTCACATGCTGTGTGGCCGATACACTTGAATATATTATTGTTAACATCTTTGAGAAACGCGTCACCTAATTAATCATTAGAAAAATGTTCATTGCATTTGTAACATCGCAGAACATTGGAGATAATTCTTGTAAACAGCTGATTTTTGGCACCGAGATCAAATTTTCATAAGTTCATCTCTTGCTTGGAATTGGTTGTAAAGCCCAGACTGAAGCATAAGAATATAAAAATCTTTTATAAATGAGGCTCGTTGTGTTCACAGTCTGAGCGCATTAGTATGCAAGTCTGGAGTGTGACTGTGTGTGTGTGTGTGTGTGTGTGTGTATGTGTGTGAGAGAGAAAGAGAGAGAGACAGACAGCAAGAGAGAGAGAGGGGGAGAGAGAGAGTGTGCCGTGTGTCTGTGTGTGCCCCAGGCCATGTGTTACTCTGCTACCGCTAATGAGCCCATTCACTCTGCAGCCCAATCTACTGAACACCAGACACACACACATACACACACGCGCGCGTATATCCGCAGGGACGCTGGGACTAGAGATGCTGCAAGCGCTCCACTGGCTATATCCCCCATGGAAAGCAACACACACACACACACACACACACACACACACACACACACACACACACACACACACACACACACACACACACACACACTGTCTCGCTCGTTCTCTCACCCACACTCCTCAAACCATCCATACAGACACACACATTAAAAAAAAATCTTGCTCTGACAACCTCACCCCCATACCAATCGTTATTCTGCTACCACACACACACACACACACACGCAGACACACACACACAGCCACCCACCCCACCACAATGTACATTCATTTTTATAACATATCTGCTCTGTAATCTTTAAAATCTTTGCCTCTCTGTGTTTTCTTCATTATGTCCTACGTGCATATTTCATCATGTAGGCTATACTCTGGTGAGGAACAGCGCCTAGAGTTATATGGATTTATCTTTGTATTCTAATTATTTTAGTAGTTATAGCACTAGTAAGGGAAGTACTCACTGACTAAAGCAGGAGTGTTAAGTAGGAGTGATACTGTAGCACTAACAGTAATGTACATTTAATTAGTGTCATTGTTACTGTTGAATACAGATGATTTTTTAACAAGTGCCACTTAAATTTACAGGTCCATCATATTCATAACTGAGATGAGTGCTGGCTTAAAATGTCATAATACTATTCACTATGTGGCACCCAAGTCAGAAATCAATATACTGACTTCAACAATACAGTATTACTCAAAAAAGGTGTATGTGCTTCCATTCATGGTCAATAATAAAAATAATAACTTTTTTGCTTTTATACTGTTGCTTGAGAAGTCAGCTCAGTTCAAGTTTAATAGAATGTTTTTGGAGTACACATACTTAAAATCAAATGTTTCCACTAATATCTTCTGTCGTTCTCAGCTCTGTAGCACTCTGAAAAATGTCTTCAGACTAACTCGACTTGCTAAGCTCAAGCAAAAATTGCACCTTTTACTGCTGCTACAGCTAATGTCTATACATTAAAGTAGAGTGGCTGATATAAACACAGACTGTAGAAACACTTCAACAGCCGACTTGAAAAATAGGTCGTGCTGGAAGATTGATGATGTTGTTACCACAGTATTTTCAGAGCTAGTTGGCAAACTGCGTAGCTGGTGAACCAACCACTAGTGGTGGAGGAAGTATTCAGACTCTTTACTGATATAAAAGTAGCAATGCCATACTGTGAAAATACTCCCTAAAGGTGTAAAAGGTTCCATATTGCAGGAAGAGAGATTTCCATTTCTTTGATTATAAAGCAGGTGTGCTATAAATACTGTGAAAGTATCAGAACGCTGGGTACACAGAAACATGCACACAGCCTCTTTTCCCGTTGGACTCCCGTTGGAAACAAAATATTTTTATGTTATTTATCTAATATATATGCACTTGTTTCATTTCAGCTCAGTTGGAGAGTCTCTGCTGCATTTTGCTGTAGTTTATGGTTGTGCTAGTTGCTCTAATTAGCTTAGCTAACTTAGCTTAACCCCTCCTCACACAGAGAGTGGAGCACATAGCTACTGCATAGCTGCAATCTCAAATTTTGCCGTTGCAATTGACTGCAAGTTAATTTTTTGCTACGTGTGTCACTCAGAAAACAGTTACTGGTACTTAAAACCATGAAAATATATTATATGTATATCATAACTTAATAATATTATTACTGAGGTATTAATGTGAGGTACTGAAGCATTTTACCCTTTTAAAGCTCCAGTTAAATACAACAACCTCAAATTTGTACTTGTGTACAATACTTGAGTCAGCTTCTGCCACTGCTAACCGCTAATATACTAGCTACATAACAGCTACAAACTAGCTAGCTAGCTATCTTAGCTACTAAACTTAACAAGTTATTGTAGAGACATATTTGTACCATTGACTCCTGTCTTAAAAACTGTTCGCAAACTAGCAATTTAAACTCTAGCAGAGTTATTTAAAGTTTGCCATTTATTGTTCGAGCAAAGCTGGTGATTGTATCTACTGACATGAGGCGACAGTGCTGCTGAGTATTATAATAGTGCTAGTAGTAGTAGTTAATTCACAATAAAATGAGCCTCATATGTGTTAAATTGACCCACTAAACTCCAGTTATAACACATATTTTTCTTCAAAACATCACTCCCATCGTCTGACACTCTGCACTTTAGTCTCTCAGGTCTGTCCAAATAGAAGTAATGGACCAGTGACCAGCTCCACTGGAACGTGTATGGCAGTGATTTGTTGTTGCACGCTTTCAAATCAAACAGATGATAATTGGTATGTTCACATGACAGTCGGTGAAAAGTGCTGCCTTAACCTTTCAAATTTCACATCGGAGGACGTGAGGAGGAAAAGTTAGCGTGAGAAAAGGCAAGTGTAGCGTGAGATTGTGAGATCTGTGTTAATTACATGAGTCTCACAGTCAACGCAATGCTTGGCAGCTCTGAATTGATTTTGCTATGACGCCTAGCTGTGTAAATGCTAGTGTTAGTGGCTTTTTAGCTTACATTTACTACTAGCATGTTTGAAGGAGTATATTTGAACACTGGATTGTTAACATCTGTTCAGTTTGTGTGGAAAGGTCAGATCAGAACTTTTAAACCATATCACCTCTGAAAACATACCTTAAAGCAGGTGCTGGTGATAAAACACCTTCAAGCGTACTTCAAGCGTACCAGAGAATAAAAGATGTTTATTTGTTAGTTATTTAGCCACAATAATTAAACTGCTGCAACGCAAACCTGCTGAAAGAGAAATCAATAGTCTTGAGAGTATTGATTTCAGCTTTCCTTTAATGTAACACATCAGAGATGAATGTGCTGACGTTCGTGATCAATAACGCAAACATGTAGGCCGGTTAAAGACGCAGACAGGTTAAGTAGTGTGTGTGTGTGTGTGTGTGTGTGTACATGCCAGTCAGGTGCATCAAGTGTGCTACGAGTTCTAACGTGAAACACTTCTTCAAACACTGTCACTCCTGCTCCTGCCAGGGAGCATTACACTACATATGTAGCAATGGAAACCTATTATAGCCTTCCTCACAGTACTGCCCCGGGCATACACACACTCGCACACACAAACACACACACACTTTGTTGAATACTGGAATTCATCTACCACTGTGCCTGTCAAAAGGTGAAAAAGTTTTATTTTTCTGACTTTAAATTCAGAATTTATAACACAAGCACACACAAATAACCATTTACAATAAGTGTACAGTGTGTGTTGGTCCATATTGTATTTTTATCTGGACTATTTACACCGTCACGCTGGTTATCACTGGATGTATCAATGGTATACCTCCACTTTAGGCACAATGATGCACTAATACCTTGTTAATGGATCAAATGGTTGTGTATATGTGTAAAGTGGAATAAAGGAATAACAATCATTTCATAAATCTCCATATATCACTGCTTTACACATACTGCTAAGTCAGATAAATGAGCACACACACAAATATGCACACATACACACACACACACACACACACACAGGAGAGAGTGTAAGTAATTGAGAGAGAGATTGTAAAGCCAGCTGTGCGGTAGGAAGCCCTGCCAAGTGGAGGGCAGAACCAGTGAGCTGAAGGCAGATGATAAGATGACAGATGAACTGAGCCCAGATGGCCTCCACATCTTCACTTCACAGTCAGCACCGTCCTAATTTTGCATATTTTCACTCCGTTCTTTGGTCATATATACCTATGAAAGCCTGACTGCAACTGCTGTTTTTCAGCAGGATCCTCGTTCGCCTCACACTCAGTTACATCTTGTCTCCACCGACTGCTGTTTATCTGAGCCTATCTGGCTCCACGCCACCCGCTCCATTGTCTTCGGAGGCTGATCAATTCAGTTTTCCAGCAGAAGCGATTGGAAGAAAAAGAAGAAAAAGAAAGAAAGAAAAAGCTGTAACTGTCTATTGTCTGTTGATTGTCCTCCTTATGTTGAATTCCTGCTGGTTAATTAATGGTGACACAATCCAAACTGAGCCATACAGTGTAAAACAGATGGATCCTGGAGGCTTTAAGAGACCACCTGGAGGAGAGCATAATGATTTTAAGATGCTAATATCAGATTCTTCTGAAATGATGAGGAATGAGACAGATCCCTATGTATAAATAATATATCCATGTAATCAATATGTGAGCAATACCATATACCACCTAAATAAGTCAATATATTTTAATACTACATAACCAGCAAACATAATTCTGACAGAAGACTTTAATCAAACATTTATATATGCAGGGCTGTAGCCAGGATTGTAGAAATACTGAGGTCATGAATTCCCTCAGTGCAAAATTTCATACTTTGTTTTTTAATGAACTGTTCTACTGTATTATCAGCAAAAATTATCTCCCCACATTATGCTCTAAATGTTAGTTATAGGCCATCTCTACATTTTCAGGTACTGTGTGTTTGCCTAAAACTGTACAACATGTAAGATATTTCCTCTAAAAAACATCATAAGCTTAAAAACAACGTGTTATGTATGTTTCTCTAATTGTAGAATGGAAACTCCTCTACATCATACATAATTCACAGAAACACAGCTGAAGACATGACTTCTTGTGTCTTCTTTAAATGCTACAGCCTTTATGTTATATTAAAAAGTTATAGTTCAAATCCCTGTGGTTGTATTACTATTGTTTTGTGGGTGAACACAGTGTAATATAAAATATAAAATCCATCCATGTGTAAAATGTACAGATTTTCACTATCCTGTTAATATATTTCCTAAAACCTACAATGAAATATTAAATCCGATCCATCTTGTTCTTTAAGACGTACTCTCTTGAAGCCCAGCGGAGGTTGGGGAGTTCATAAAGGAGCCTTCAGGATGCAATCAATACAAACAGGTGGTATACACACCACTCACTCAAGTCAAGGTTAAACATGAAAAGTCTCCATCTAAAGGGAGATGCTGAGCAGAAGCAGTGAGGACAGTAAACTCCAGCCGTGACCTGCTACCACATCCAGTGTCCTGATTAACCTGCAGCAGACTGGAGCTCTCACATCATGCCATCATGACAGAAAAGGACATCTTAAAGAAAATTGATTTTAGAATAAAGGTGCAAATAAAGGTCCAATGCATGATGTCATTTTAAATAAAAAGATTTACTACTGTTAAACCTATCAGTACTAGAACCTGCTGTGAGACAAAATGTACTGACATAGACATACACACTAATTCTTGAATACAGCTAAATCAAATGTGTTGAAGATCATGTCCAGATATGTATTAAGAAATACAAAAATACTCTGGAACAATAAGCAGACTATTTTTCTGTCTGATACAGTTTAATTATCTTCTGCAAATATATTTCATTTCAGAAGTTTAAGTGCTCTCCTACTTCACTGTAAAGATCATTCTCAGTGTTTGTGGACTGCAGGCTTCAAGTTTCCACATCACACTTGAATATTGGACCACGAATGGCTCCAAACCAGTTGTGATGTCACAAATCATGCTCGTAGACCCGCCCCTTAAAATCAAATTTTCTATAAACTCAGAAAAAACTTTCCTCTTTCAGTAGATGAATGTGAAAACAGCCTTCTAGTGCCAGACTCTGCTCAGTGAAACTCAAACATTCACCTGAAGATGGGAACCCACTGTATAGATTAGTAATGTTTGTGTTTGACTAATAAAAAAAATGTAATTACATAACATTTGCCTGTAATTGACGTGGACATCTCTATTCTTCTATTTAATTGAATCCTGTTTCATTTAATTAAAATCAAAGGAAGTCATAATAGATCAAAGTGGTGTGAGCGAGACATTCATTTGAACACAGACAAACAGTTCAAATGACTGGTTACTATTGAACATATTTTCATTTAAAAAAAAAAAATCTCAGTTACTGCCAAATTATGCTTCTTGCTAGTTAGACAAACATTAACATTACCTTTGAATTGAGTTTTGAGTAACTGATCTAAGGCTGAACACTTATCACATGCCAGAGCAGTATTTGGGTAAATGTATTTTTCCAGGTGACTCTGCATTTTATTTTTTTGTTGTGGCAGTTTGTTACTTTAATGCAGTGCTTTGTGTCTATATGTCTAAACACAACCTTCAATCAGCAACCTTAAAGACTAAAGTGGCAAACGCTAAAAACAATACAGTCCAAAGTGTTTCAGTGACCCAGAGTTGGAAGCAATCTGCTTTCCTTTCAGGTCATTGCCTTTTACTTCTTACATGACTGAGCTGAACTGCATTCAACAGTCTTTTTTCTGGTATCTCCCTGGTGTAATATAAAAAGACATGATTTGCTTACAGCCAGCTCTCTTGACTTTGTCGATAGTGCCAACCGTGAACACTGGCAGATATGCAAGTCGACCTGAAAGCCAGTGCGGCTGCTAGCTCAGCTGCTGCAGCCTTTAAGTATGTATGTGGGTGTCATGTGGATGTTGCGAGACCCACTGGACGTATCAAACCAACAGATCATTTTGTCAAGGCTGTAAGGCTTTCATTTCCCCCTGATGTGCTTGTGATTTTATCAACCAAAATAAACAGACACCAAAGCCTCCACTGGAGCCTGAAACTCTGACACAGGCTTTTTTTTTTTTTTTTAGTCTTATCTGTGTTATGCAACATTGACACAGGCATATACATAAATAAATAAAAAAACAGAGCAAATAAAAGCTCATGTATTGAGACCAGAAACACACCCATATGAGACACTGAAGAGGAAAAGTCTTTAATTAAGTTTATACTGTTTTTTTAGTTCCTCATGCTCTGCATTGTTACATGGAGCTGAAAAGAGATTATAAATGTATGAATGAGGAAACATAAGATAACAAGAATATCTAGTTAGTAATAAGAGCTGAAGTGGAAATAAGACTTTATAGAAATACACATGAATAAAACATACAAAGATAGCTTTTAACAAGTGGATGAAGAACTTTTTCAGAGATGTCTGAAAATGGTAATTGGACATCCATCAAATTTATCAGATCAGATCTGAAGTCAAGCTAACATATGAACAAATTCCCTCCTGGATGAAGTTAACATGTCTTAACGTCAAGTAAACCTCATAGAAATGTATCTTAAAATGTCCAGCCCAATGCTCGTCTGTCAGTCTGCACCAGCTGGCGTCACATTTTAATTTGGCACCGGCGACGGCATTAAATTATTTTTTTCGACAGCTGATGGCTGATTCCTGAGAAAAGAGAAGGGAAAGCGAGCCAGATGTAATGCTTTCACACACGTACTCGTCTCTTTTCATCTTGTTCCTCACAACACATGTTGTTTATGTTGCCAAAATAAAATAGGCTAGAGCACTCAACTGAAAATCCCATTGAGAGGGAAAAGACACTCCTGCTTTCCTTTAACTTCACACAATGCTACAAAAAAACACAAATATATCAGTGCTGGAAATATAGCCTGGTTTCATGCTTAGAGTTAATTTTATCTTTTGGCAAATGAAGGAATTATATGAACAACTATAAAAAAAGAGAGTACCGCCAAATGTATTAAATTTACCCTGCATATTTCTGTATATTACTCACAATCCATTGGAGACTTTCACTCGTTGAATAAAAGAGGTATTCTGTGTTGTAAACATCCAGTAATGAGACAGTGAATAAAGAAATGGATTCAGACAGGCTTAAATCATGTGTTCTCTTATGTTTGCTCCAGGCTTCAGAGGGAGTCCAGTATTCCCAGGATCATATCCAGAATCTCCAGCACTAATGACAAGCGAGAACAGCCCCGCTTTAAAAAAGAAAAGAAAAAAAAAGGAGCCGACACTCTGTTCATGTTTTTTTCCCACCTTGATTTCTTGCCAAATATCTGATCGACAATGTGGGCTAACCCACCAGGGGCAGTGAATTGTTTCCCAGAGTTAAAATGTAAGAGCTCATCAAACAACAAGGTGCTTTGGATGAAAGCATCCACCAAATGGTATTACTTCTGTGGCACATTGAGAAGCAGTTGGACTGTGTACGTGAAACACTGTCTAACCATCTCCAATCAATTTGGATTTAGTGCAGCAGAGTCCTAGAAAATCATTATTTCAGTAAAAGTAAGTGCAATGTATTGTTATATAACATGCTTTTGTCTCAAAAATAAGTCCCCACTTACAGTTGAAGGTTTGTGTGCAGGGACATACTGTAGCTACCATTGTGGACACTGAGGTCATGTTCTATCATTTTCCAGGATGTTTTAGCAAACCTTGGGGAGGTTTTTCTAATGTGAAAACCATGGACATTTTTTGGGTTTTATGAGGTTTTTTATAACCATGATTCAGTAGTTCTCTTGCCAGCATGGAGAGGGATTTAAAACATTATCTAGACCTTCAACTGTGCTACTTTATTCTACAGCCAGGTACCTAATTTTCAAATAATTACTCAGGAAGTTTCCTGAGATGTGTTAACACCATCACTTGTTTTAATCCTGCCCTATATATGCCAAAATAAAGCTGTTTGAATGAACAGTAGGATGCATCCTGAAGAAACACCAGTTGCTCCTGTTTCTATAACAGAATAAACTGTAAATACATTTTAAGAAAGGATTTGTGTGTATTTGTGCCACAATCTGGTCAGTAAAATCTTTTGGGTTGTAATCAAGAAGAGTAAAACTAAAGCTGTGTCTGACACGCAGGACTCTTGGTTCTCTTCAGTTATTCATCAAAATATTTTTTAAAGGCAATAACAGACCTAGACATGAAGTCCAGGATATGTCTGTTGTCACCATCTGTGTGGCATCTCTACCTAAGTCCTCCAGTAATCCATGTATGAACAGACTGAGGCTGTTCACTATGAAAAACTGAAACAATGTTTGACAAGCCTGATCCAAGAAAACGCATAATATGCCAAAATACCATTGCTTCATTAGGCAGTGATGGAAACTAATGGACACTTACATACAGTACATGACAGTCCAATATAAAAAGATATTATACTATTTAAAACAATCCTATCGCTAGACAATAAAACTAAGTTAAATGCCAAAATTTGCATAATTCAGTATGATGTGTTTAAAGCTGCTTTAGTCTGTATATTAGTATTAGATCAAGTGGATATTTAATGTGAAAGTTGCTGCTTGTAGTGACTACACTGCAGAGAATTATCACCCAACTCTGAAGTTCCCCACAGCTCTACAGAGTGTTAGCAAGGCAAGTTTATTTATATAGCACATTTCAGCAACAACACAATTCAAAGTGCTTTACATAAAACATTAAAAGCACTGAGACAATGTGCAAAAGAATCATTCAGTTCATTTTGGTTCACTCTCATTGCTCTCATCAGTCTTGTTTCTGGCTGCTTTCAGAGAAAACAAGCTCTACTAAACCTACTGTAAGATACCTGCTCAGCACCAAGCAGCAGACAGTCAGAATTAGAGAGTAACTAGCGAACATAGCTGAGCATTTAGAAGCTAAAATGCTAGATATTTTGCTCAGGAGATGGTGGAGACCAAAACGGAGCTAAAACAATGTAGAGTATTGGACATGAATTTGTTGGGTGGACAGAAACCAAACTTTAAATGAATGCTAGTGTTGTATAGTAATATGTAAATTTAGTACTTTTGGATTAAAACTTCAATTAATGCAGGTTTAAGGTTTTGGAACGAGCGTTATTATGTATGGACTTGCTCACAGCCAATCAAAGCAAGTGTTTTTCAATTTCATGCGACATGTGACCCACTGCCACAGCAGCTACAACCCATTTGTGGTGGTATTGATATCATTTTAAGGGTACTTGGATTGGTACTGGTATTGTGATTTTTTAAATGATACCCAGCCCTACTTACAGCTTTGAATATAGCACTCCTCTTGGATTTCCTCCTCCTGCCTAAAGGGATATACTGCCAATTTTGCTTTGTATGCACTTGGCCTAATCAATAATATCCCTGGGGGCATAATAAAGGTTATCTAGCTGTCAGACCAACATTATGAATAAACTGTAGCCACACATGTGTTATTTGAAAAGTGTTTGGATAAAAGAAATTGTCTTGCTACGAGTAAATGAATGTAATGAGAAAAAAATGGATTTAATGGGATTCACATCTATATTTCTTATTTTATTGTGAGGCTGATTTAACAACTTGCACCAGCAATGAAAACCAAAATGAAAGTTGAAATGACTTTTTGCCATTCTCTGTAACAACTTGCACATAATGTCACCCCAACCTAACTGTCCTCCTTACACTGGTTCAAAAGTCTTTCAAAAGCAGTTTTAATATATCTTCCAAACACCTGAGCACTGTCAATGATTGCATGGTGGAGGGTCTGCACAGAGAAGAGTCAAAACACACACACACACACACATGTATGTACGGAGCTCAACTCGTCGTTACTAATATTGTTTCAACTGTGATGCTAATGAAGCAAACTGAGGTGAAAATTTAATTGAAATTGAAAGAGAGAGGGATGGAGAGAGACGAAGAGAAGAGATGAGTAATGATAGAAGACGAAAAACAGGGCAGAGACTGTATTCATACAGTATCTGTCACTGTGTGTGTGTGTGTGTATGTGTGTGTCTGTGTGTGTGTGTTGCCTGAGGAACAGTTGATGGATTTGCTGCTTGACTGCTCACACAGATTGGTGCCTGCTGTGATGGCAGCCTTGAACTGAAATTACATGCACACTCACATACACACACACACACACACACACACACACACACCCAAAGAGAGCTACACATAATTGCGATTTCTGTGTGCAAGTGTGTTTGTGTGTGTACTTAAGTTGTGACGATGTATGTTGCCTCTAGGAGGCCATTTCAAAGCTTTGTGGAAGGATGGATGAACACAAGGCCAACCAAAATACCAAAGAGGATGAGAGGACAGTTGAAGTGGTTCACAATGCTGTGTTTATGTGTTTATTAATAGCCATTTATTGTATTATGAGTTACAAGGTGGCCAGCTTCTCTTTACCCTTTCTTCTTAAATTAGTATATGATGGTGTATTTTGATTGTATGTTTCCCTAAGATGCAAAATGGGAATGACTTTCCATTCTGACTCTTTATGTCTGGGCCAAGTCTGTAAAAGAGATTTGTGTTTTGAAAAAGTTATGAAGATGTGTGTTATTTTTCGCTATTAACGCTTATGGGTGGATGAAGATTTATTGTATTGAAAATTAAATAAATACATGTGTTGCAAGGATTAATTACAATGGGATGAAAATTCAAATACATCACCTGGGGCATATCATCCATGAAGGTAAAGGCCTTTATATTGGACAAATTATAGCCAATCCAATGGAATTGGCATAATCGGTCAATTCAAACAGTTTGCAAAGTAAATCTGTAAGAATTTTGTGCATCAAGTTTGACTTTGGTGAATTTTGGCCTGCGATTTAGCACTATTTACCAGCAGCAAGCCGTGTGCTGACATTTGAGGGGACATAAAGTCAAGAGTCCAAATTGAAGGAAGCTATCGTGGCTTTTTAGCAGTGTTGCACCATTCACTTTTATTTAACCTCCTCTGTTGCAATAAAAACAGTTCCACAAAAAAAACGGTACACAGACAGTTATAACTGAAGTTCATGGTACAAATACATCCTTTGTATAAACTGTTATTGTTCATTTAGCAACCAAGCTAAACTAACGAGCTGACAAGTTTTCTAATTGACAATTAGCAAGCTTGTTGGCTTGAAAAGATTTATCTTCCCTCTTTGAAACTTTTTATTGAACATAATGGGGTTCAAAGGTTAACAACATCTCAGGGAGAAGTAAACAGAACAGGCGAGAGAAAATGGAGGGAAGCTGTGGAAGCTATGTGGGCTGATTAGCAGAAACTTAGCTGGGCTAATTAGTTAGTGGTTAGCTTGCAGCTACAGTAGTTCTCCATCTACAGCAGTTCACCAACTAGCCTTGAAGTCACTATATCAATAAACTTTTGGCAATGCCTACTGTATTTCCCATGGATGAGTAGTGAATGTCAAGACCAATGCTTCACAATAGAAAGTTTTTAACACCATGCAGTGAAGACACTTCACCCTGGATGACTAGCCTCCCAGACAAAATGGCCTCTAAACTAAAAAGAAAGCGGACCCAAAAACAACACCTCTGATTGGTGCAAAGGGTGAAGCTATGACAAAGAAAACAAACTTTGGAGAACTTTAGGTTGTTACACAAAATATAGCATGATATAATACTGAACAAGTCAATAAATGTTGTCCACCACCTTCAGATGGGAATGGCAAAGTAGACAGGTAGAGGAAAAGCCCAAATGTAAAACAAAGCCACTCAACCAAGCGAGAGTGAAAGAAGCAGGTGCCTTAAATAACTCTGACACTGATTGAGACTAACTGGCAGGGTGATTCAGTAAAGACAGCAGGACTTCATTTAAGTGCAGGAAGAAAACGTGTTACCTACCACACATGGGGAACATGTTGCCAATGTCATTTGTAACTTGTTAATTCTGTGCTATCCACCAGGTGATGGAAATTCAAAGGGTTTTAAAGCAGCTGTGGTAAATTGTATCACACATGTATGAAGTGTGTCTCTAAGATAAGTAAAAATAATTTGTATAGAAAGTTTGTATCTGGTTTGCTAAATGTATGTGTGTGGAGTAAGCTGTGGAGGGTAGTGTGGGCAGAGTGCTCTGGGTTTCATTATTTTTAGCCATGCCATCAGCATGATAATGGGGGTCGCTCGGTCAACCACGAGAGAGGTTGATGTTCCCAAAGCATGGACCCTAACTACTTTTTCTGTTGTGTCACCATGCTGATGACATTTGTAGTTCAGAGTGAAATACCTTGAAAACTAGTGGATGGGTAGCTGTGAAACTTGGTCCCAAGTGGATGAACTGTAATAACTTTGATCCTTTATCTTTTCATCTACAGCTATCTGTAGGTCAACATTTCAATGTTCAATACTCTAATTTATGACCAAAGACCTGGAAAACAAATGCAACAAACATTTCCACCAGCCTCAGCTCCACTTTGTGTTTAATGCTAATTAGTCAATGCTAGCATATCCATTTGCTGAATATAAGATGGTGAACTCTGTAAACATTATATCTGCTAAACATCAACATACTACCATTGTCACTGAGTACGTTACAGCAGCATTTCAATCAGGAGAGACAAGTGAATGAAGTAAAGATGTTTATTTGTTGTAACAGTTGATGAAGTGAAAATTAAGTCTCCTGACAGAACTTTAGTGGAAGCTCCATGCTAACATTAGCATTTACCTCAAAGCATCACTGTGTCAAAGTACAGCTTCACAGAGCAACTAGTACGGCTGTTGCAGATACTGATTCTTGTTCCACTAGAAAGATAAATGATAATAAGTTTAGTCCACTTGGCTGTAGAATCTGTGGAATCAACAAAAAAAGGTACTTGGCTTGACAAGATAAAGTAAAACATCATCTGCATACAGATTAAACACATGACTTGATGACTTGAGTTAATTGTAGGTACTCCTAACAAGTGGTTCATTGAAAATAGCAAAAATGTGATGTAATCCAGTTAGTGGCCATGGATGTGCTTTATCAGCATCTAGTGAAACTATTACTGTCTTTGTTTTGGTGTATTGGGACATGTAGATTACATTCAAAGTCTTTTTTTCTTTCCTTCTTTCTTTCTCTGTAGCGGGGCATCAGGGAGCAGCAGTGAATCAGAGAGCAGCTCAGAGTCAGACACAGACGAATCAGAGAGCAGCTCCAGTGACAGCGAGTATAACCGGGCCTCCCGCACCAACACTCCAGAGGTAGGATGAAAATTGTTGGAAGGAGATGGGGTTTCACCAACAATTTCAACATTTCTCACTTTGTTATAATTTTGAATATTAAAGACAGTGTTCAGTTAAGACATTTAATTAAGTTTGGTTTATGCCAGCTGTCAAAATATATTTTTCTGGTTCCCTTTTTTTTTAAAAGGCAGCGCTACATGGGCAGTAGCTTTTGTTATAGAAATCCCACTTTAAGCATTGAACATCATTCAACAATTCAGCAATATAAAATATTAGTAATGTCATGGGTGTCTCTGTGTCTTCAATTTTGTATACATCTCCCAAAGCGCCTTTTTTATTCTCCCTGGTTCAGCGCTATTCATGTCTGTGTGTGTGTGTGTGTGTGTGTGTGTGTGTGTGTGTGTTTGTGTGTGTGTGTGAAATTCTGCCTGTACATTAAATGGTCTCTCTCTGCAGTCTCTGGGTGCTGCACTGGAAGTCATAAAACTCCAGCTGCAGAAAACTGAATTATAACATTATTTATCACATTATTTTAATGGCTCAATGCTGCCTGGTTTCATGGGCTTACTAAGAAAAAGAGAGCAGAAATGCACGGAAAGAGAAAGAAAATGATGTCAGTCCAAACATGTTAAGAGTAACACCTAACACATACACATCTATGTGGTAAGACAACCCACAATGCAGAGTAAAAGCAGAATGAAGTGAGCTATTTTCAGATTTGAATGAAAAAGGTTCGCTTTTCTGTCTGCAAAAAATAAACATTTAAATGATTTATGATTTCAAGACGAAACCCGCTTTTAAAGCATCAAAGGAAATCACATCTGTAACTTCCCTTGTGTTTTTTAAGTGGTATATAACTGTCATAGAGTGTACTCACATCTGAAATATTTAATAATCTATAAGTTGTTTTTCCGCTCTAGCCTGAGCCACCCTCCACCAACAAGTGGCAGCTGGACAGCTGGTTGAACAAAGTCCAAGCTCAAACCAAACCCCTGGTGCCCCCACAGCAAGAACATCATGGCACAGGTTTGTAGATACAGTGTGTGAGGTAACAGCAGCTAAAGAGTAAAAGATAGACAACTTATTCTGATCTAATGCTTCACTGCCCAGGTTCCATCACCCAGGGTCGACAGACTTTCTCTCCAGGGAGTGAAGCACCGGGAGCAGGTGCAGCCGCCAAGACCAAGCCCTGCGTATCTAACAGCACCCCGGCTCCAGCTGCACCAGCAGTGGAACACAAAGAGAACAGGGGAGCCTTCTGGTATGAACCACATGTACATTTGTTTCAAAGTTTACAACACTAAATTTAGATTTTGGATTTTTACTTACTTACTTGATACATATTGTGGTTATATTTAATGGAAATTACCATTTGAAAAGGTAGCATATGATTTTATCAGTTTTAAAAGACTCAAAGACAAAAATTCAGAAGGACAGATTAACATTTTGAGCAATGCTATTAAATTACATCTTTAACGACTAAGTGAAGCAATCAATAGACCTTATGAGAGAGCATTTTGGTATTCATATCCTAAAACTCTCTGACTTTGTTTTTTAGAGGTTAACTCATACTCAGTGTTTCCTGTCAGATTCAACAAACTCTCTTAACTGCCCAAACTGTTCCATTTATGGGCAAATTTTATTCACAATAATGCTACCAAGGAGTAAAAGTTCAAATTTCACTCTGCAAAGATTCAAGTCCTGTTTTCAGAAATCAGAAAACAAACATAGTTGAAAACATTTTATTACAAGTACTTAGAGCAGCACTGGTGCCTATTATGACAGAAATAAAGACATGTTAGATGCTAAAAAACATCTTTGTAAAGCAAAGCACCCATGATAGGATGTGGTGAAGGGATGTTACTGGGCAACTGAACTTGAAGAATGCCACAAATGTCTTTTAAATCAGTCATATGTGCCTATTAAAAACAAATCAGTTCATAGGAGTGGTTCTTGTATGAGGCCCAGTAACTCTTGGATGAAATAAATGAAGTGAACATCTGAGGAAAAAAAAATATGGCTGTGTTCCTTTGCTCCCCGCAGCCCGGGCAGAGAGAAGGCCAAGGCCAAGATCAGCCAAAAGGCCTCAGGGGAAGGTCAGAGGTCGAAGATGAGGCTGTCGCCGGGCCTGTTGTCAGGGCCAGAGGTCACGACCCCGAGGAGGAACACCACAGGGAAGAAACAGCCCCGACGGACGGAGAGGTCAAATAGCGCGGAGGATAATCAGAGCCAGACGTGGAGCAGAGCAAACCAGCAAAGGTAAGGAAGGAAGGACAAAACCACACCATAACAATTGTGTTAATATTTGTATCCCGAAAATATGACTCGCTTATTTCAAATGTTAAATTATGAGTTGCTTTTTTTGGTCGCAGTATTAATTATAACTCCACAAAACCAGTGAAGTCTAGTGTTTATTGTTCTTAGATACATTCAATTAACTGAAATGAGCTAATTTGACTAATAATAATAATAATAACATAACTTTCATAAGCTTGTTTTGAGCCATCTGGTCTTAATGAGATGTGTGCTCTACCAGGAATGATCAACATAGTCAAAATGATCCAAAGCCCCAACAAGAATTTTTGATTTACTATCAAGCAGGGCTGCATTTCTGGTCAAGAATTTAGTCTTTTGGCAAATATGCAGATGTATTTTTAGCAGCAAGGCCTCTTCTAAGAGCTGATTATCTACATTCAACCTATGATTATGGGGTTTTTGCTGCAGTTACTATCTGACCTTCCTTAAAATTCAATTTTCTTGGTTCGATTCAATATGATCCAATAAGAATGACCTCGGTTTTTTTCTCTAAATGAAGGAAAAGTTTATCACCGGAGAGCAAAATTAAACTATTCTGTAGCCTCAAGATAATGTCTATTTGAGTTTTATCTTTGCGAGACATCGTCCATGGAGAAAAAGTTTAAATCATTAATTCAGAATATGGAATAAAAATGATATTAAATTATAAACTTTGGGCAAAAAAAAGCATCCAAATCCTCTTTTAATGCCTGCTTCACTGACACCAATGACTTTTAATGTATGCTGCTACATATTTAAAGATCACTGTTGTGCCTGTGTTCATGTGAGTGAATGAGCAGACAGGTTATGTTGATGTACAGTGGAGGGAATAGTTGCACCTATACAATGCAGATAGTGCAAATATTGCTGCAATTATTACAATCATTACAATTATACTTAACACAATTCTACCTCACTGAGCTTTTTGGCATCTATCCACTCAACACTGTCACTCCCTCATCTGTTGTAAAAATACTCAGGGTGACTAGAAGCCATGCCAAACTGCGTACTCAGCTTGACATTAGGCTAATTAGAAATATAATTGACTTCTAGCTTCCTTTCTTTATTCTTTTCCCCCTCGATCATTTCTTCCCGTCCCTCTTTCCATTTTTAAGCTTTCCACATCCAAACATGTTCAGCTGAATTCATGCTGTTTCCAATTATTTCATGCTGTCTTCTTTTTTTTTTTTCATTTTAACACACATTCGCCCCCTGGAGCTGGCCACGGCAAACATTATCTTCCACTGTTTACTAGTGTAGAACTGCACAACAGTAGCTGGAGTAGCAGTCGGCAATCCTAATTCTGATTGAAACTCTTCCTGCTCTTGTATTTTCTCCCGCCAGCCCCGCAGGGAGGGAAAAGGACCTGTTGCCTCCCCCCTCCCTGGAGCATCAGAACCCCCCCAGGCCACGAAGCAAACCGCCCAGTGGGAAAACAGCCCCCAGGAAAGAACCTCGCAGCGCTACCAACTCAAACAACAACACAGTGGTACCACCGGTGGTGCTACAGCAAACCCCCGTGCCAATACCTGCCGTCAGTGTAAACCAGGTTCGTTTTTTGGAGTGGAGAACATGTGTGTGCGCTTTTAAGTGAGAGAGATCATTAAAAATGGCAAGATAACAAGAGTAGTGTGATCTTCCAACAGCTTCCAGTCCACAGCTTATATCTGACTGAGATAAGAGGCAGGTTAAATGAGAAAGAAGACTTTGTTTTTCAAGAATCTCTTATTCATGCAAATTACTCTCTAAAGGCAGAAATCACATTTTAGACAATTGGAGTACATTGTCCCATATATCTGTAAAGATCACTTCATCCTCGCAGTCTTTGGATGATTTGTCAAAGTCATAAAATTCCTCAGCATAACAAATGTACATGACTACTGTGGCTCAACAGAGACTGCTTTTATCCATAGATGGAAATGTAAGAGAGTCAAACCGACAGAGATAGAACTGTAATCATCGTCCATCGTCTTAACCTGTAATGAGTTAACACTCTGTGGTTTTATGAAGATTAGGTGGTTTCAAGGAGAAAAGAAAGACAGAGAGTAAAACTGGCTTTTTGTAACAAAGACATACATAGAGAAAAGGAAGATTATATTACAATTACAATCATAAATGAGAACAGAGTATGATAATATATCTCATCTTTACTTATTGTTCAATTTAACACCAAAACATCAAAAGGTCTAAATATTAATTGCTTGCTATTAATATCAACATTATATTTAACAGCAGTCTGTAAAAGTAAAACCACTCAACTAAGGTTGACATGTGAAACATTAATATACACTCATTTTTACAAGGATACAGAAGAAATAGTGATCTTTCATTAGACAAGTCAGTGCATGTTTTGAGCTCTTGGTGTCTGAATTATACTTGATGGCTAAGAAGGGGAAAAAAAGCTAATTTTATGAAGAACAGGTAAGCTATGGTAGTCGTCAGCATGACTGAAACATCAAAAAAATACATTTGGAGATCAACAACTCACAAAAAGAAGCTAATCAATCAAGACTTTACACATCTGACGTTAGACTGACGTGTCTGACCCTGACATCTGCCACGTCTTCAACAGCACCGCGAGGTTCAGTCAGTTTGACAGGCAGTCAAAAGTTCACACTTGAATTCACTTCTGCTGTACGTACTGTATAATTATCCGCTGTCTTCTTTATGTTTTCTATTTTTTCTCTTACCTAATAATAGCTATAAAAAACTTAACAGGAAGAAAACACAAGACAAAAGTTCATTTCACTTCCACTAAAGGCTTGACCCTCACTAATGAGCATAGCTTTAAATCAAGGCATAATAAGACAAAGATGTAATGTATAATTTAGTGTGAATAGCTGTAAAGTTAGTTGTTGACCCACATTTAACACATTTCTATGATTCTACATTATCTACATTCTGAATGCATTCAGTAATAAAACCTAAGGCCACACTCACAACATCTAAAAAGATCTCCTTTTTCTCTTCACAAAATGAACCTGAATAAATGGGATATTAAGATCAGTACTGACATCAGCAGCCTCTGCTGTGCGTGCTGTCACAACACTTGATGTGCTGCCAGCCTTAGCTTCGCAGAACAGCTGGCAGGACCGCTAACAGAACTTTCCAGAAAACACAGCAGCAGAACAGTAGAGCAACACTACAGAACATTATTGAGAATGGGTTTTACAGATGGCAACAATTCAGCAACAACTGAAAGAATTCTGGAGAACAAACTGTG
Source organism: Scomber japonicus (assembly GCF_027409825.1). Taxonomy (NCBI): domain Eukaryota; kingdom Metazoa; phylum Chordata; class Actinopteri; order Scombriformes; family Scombridae; genus Scomber; species Scomber japonicus. The sequence goes on from NC_070585.1 coordinate 8,688,243, forward strand.
GTCCAGTGTCTGTTAAATGGGTGGGTTTTCCTCAGGACTGGGAACATTGTCTTTGCTACATCTGCCTCTGTTTTCTCAACACACACATCACTGTTCAAATAAATAAAATAAGATATTCTTTATTAGTTCCACAGTGGGGAAATTGACATTGTTGCAGCAGCAAAGTAGATCGTAAAAATAGAAAGAGTATCAATAAAAAAAGAATAAAGAACAATAAATAATAAGTAAGTAAACAAGTAATAAAACAATAGTAGTAAAAAACATATAGTAAAATAAAGTAGTATCGGATATAAGACAGGTTGCTGTGTGGAATGATGAAGCGGGTGATGTACTTCATTATTCTTATTGTCAAGAAATTCCATGAAAAGATAAAAAGCAGCACTTTAGTTTACCCTTATGTAAAAATCACATCTTTTAATTAGCATGTGTCAGACGTCAGCCCGTCTGTGCTCGATTGTGTGACTCATGCGCAGCGAATATCACCGATGTTAGAAAATTAGAAAGTCAGACATGTTTCATTTCACTTCACAGATTAGCTGAACATGCCGACAACTTGTGCTGCCCTAATTTGCATGATATTATCACATGCTGTAATGTATATACGTACTGTAGCTTTACTGATTATTCTTTCTGTCAACTGCAGGCGCTATATTTTCTTTTATCACAGTAGTAGTTTAGTGTTTTACATTTAGCTTTTAGTGCATATGAATAGAAGTAGATCAGTATGAAACAACTCAAACTCTCCTATTTGTCTTTACTGTGTATCAAACAGGATAAGAGGAAGCATCGTGGTCCCAACAGCAAAATCACACCCAAATCCCGAGAATTCATCGAAACAGATTCCTCCTCCTCCTCTTCGGAATGCCACTCGGATTCAGAGGAAGCCATCAAAATCCCCGCTCTGCCACCTCAGACGACACGCTCTGCAATTAACACACAGACTCTGTCCAACGCTCATGTACATGCCCCTCTCCTCCCGCCATGCCTGAGCTCAGCTGGCAGTCTGGGAAATCTGGCAACATTTGGAGGGAAAGGGCTACGTGTTAAAGATGGTAGCAGTGTTGCCGCTAATGGCAGTGGCAGTAGTAATAGTAGCATCAGCAGCAACACTAATGGCAACAGTAGTAGCTGTAACTCCCTAAGCATTAGCAACATAACTGCTTCATTTGGTACTTCTGTCCCCGATCCTGGAGGGTTAGGAGGTCAGTGTAAGGACCTGGAGTCCATGTCACCACCGTCCAACATGGGGCATGATGTGCCTCTTTCCCCATTGAGGGAGTACCAAGAAATCCAGAGCCTGTGGGTGAAAATTGATCTGAGTTTGCTCAGCAGGGTTCCTGGGCAAGTTTTGGGGGAGAGATCCAGAGTGGGAATGGTAGAAAGGGACGGGAGCGAAGGCAGAGAGAGAGAGAGACAGGCAGAAAGGGAGAGGGAAAGGGTAGGGATGGCAGAGAGAGAAAGACAGAAGCAGGAAGACAGAGAGTGGCCTGGTCTGAGAGAAAGACAGAAGTTACCAAAAGGGGAAAGACAGGATGAAGAAAATGAGCGATTAGCGCAGGACCGAGAGAGGCAGGGTGACAGAGACAGATTAGCAGAGAGAGAGAAGCAGGCGGCGGATAGAGAGGACAGAGAGAGGTTCGGGCTCGGGGAGAGAGAGAGGACGACGGAGAGGAGAGAGAAGGTGTGCCAAGGTCTGGGGGTCCTGGACAACAACACCCCTGTGCAAGAACAGAGTAATCCAAGGCTGCCCGGAAGGACGGAGAGAGGAGAAAGCGGAGGCAAACACAGGAGGCAAGCAGCTGGCAGCATGGTGGTCCCAACTGAGAAACACACCAGCAAGAGCAAGAGGAAACACAAGGTGGGAATGAATATCTCCTCATGTGTTTGAGTAGTTTTATTTACTCAGCGATTATACATTTAGATCCTTGTCATCTGCTTTGACTCAAGTGTGTCATGTTTCTTCTCTATTCCCAGTCGGACCACAGCGAGCCATCGGTCAACGGCAACAAGAAGCTGCGATTGGACAAAGACTGTCAGCTCCTCCCACCCTGCATCTCTCCAATACACAACCACAAGAACAGCTCCACAGAGTAAGTGTTAACAGTGTGTACTAACCACCAAGGTTTGATGTCAGTCCCTCAGAATCAACAAAACCAACTCTTCAGCCTTTACAGGAGAAAATCTATCAGAGGAGGCAGATACTGGCTCAGTACCAATCCACTAACTGCAGACTCAACAGAGCAGAATGCAATACAGTGCTGTGTGTGTGTGTGTGTGTGTGTGTGTGTGTGTGTGTGTGTGTGTGTGTGTGTGTGTATGCTGCACTACATTTTACTTACCACCCTGCTGTAACTGTCAGCTGTCAGAAATTCAAGTAATGTTTTCTTTGAAAGGAAGTATTTCTCATTGTGTCTGATGGTTTGTGTCCAAGCTCAAGAATCAAAAGCTCAATTACTGATAGCTGATGTTTACTTTAGAGGATTAAATGGCTCAAAACCAGAGCTACTGATACTAGCTCACCGAAATACTATGCAGCCTTCAATAATATTGTAAATTCCACCTGTTTGCTGTGATAATGGTCCATTGTGTCAGTCTCCATCTCTCTACTGCTATTACTTGGCCATCACACTGCTGTCTACTACCAATAAAAGCAAAAAAAAATGGCCAATCAACATGTATTCATAACCTGTAAAGACATAAACAGATACAAGTGTACTTCTATGGCAAACATCAGCTCTTTGGAAAAAGATTTGGATGAGTTGTATTTTATTCTAGAGCTAAACAAACACATGACTATCTATACTGTTTAAACCCAAAATCACTAAATGAGTTTTATCAGCAGCCAAAGAAAACAAACCCAGTTGAGCTCTCAGTTTCTTTCAACATTTCAGCACACAAACACTCCTGAAATCCAATGAAGATCATTTCACTGTTGGCATTACTTAATTATTTGCAATCTCCATTTGCTTTCATTGCTTCCTTGCTGTCTTTCCCTACAAGGGGACATAGAGAATATCAGTGGGAGTATGTCCAAACCATGTTAGGAGATGGGGAGGATAGGTATGGAAGGTCAATGTGCTTAACTTCTAGTAAAAATGAAACAATGTATGATTGAATTACCTCAAACTAGCAAACTTGAGTAGGATCATCTTTGCCTTTTCCATTCATCCCCTTCTTTAACTAACTGAACCACACAGCCTTGGTTGATTGGAACAGACACTGGTAGAGACAATCAAACTACTTTTAATGGAATGAAAGCATATTTTTAGAAAGGCTTCCAAATTTTAATGTGGTGATGAAGTCACCGGAGAGGCGAACACGATTCACACTGTGACACAGGGATGACAAACCGTGAATTTAAGCTTTCCGTGTGGATTATTAAAAACAGTCTAAGCTGGCTGTCTTTATAAATAAGCCTCAATGTGACAGCTACAGAGGGAATCTTTTTTTTTATAGCGTTGCGGCGTTATCAAAGAGGGAAAAGGTGGCAGCAAAAAAAGAAGGGTTGACCCAGAGTTGAACCTGTGACATTGGAACAGCAGACGCCTCAGTCTCCAAAGTGTCTGTTTATCACCCGAGAGGCTTTTTATGGATGCTGTAAACTATGATGATGTGATCACCCTCCTCAGTACCATTCAGCAATTTATATAACCTGTGACTTTTGACAGTTATTATCACTTTGTTTTAATCAGTTAGGTCTCATATGACAACAGGTTTTATATGTGTGATGTCCTCTTTGAAAGCCAGAAAACTTCCCACCTGGACAAGTCATCACAATGGTATTACAGAGGAATATCTGGCAGATATACTCTGGTCATTTTGTGCTACGGGGCTGTAAAATTCTTAACTTATTATCCCTTTAAAAGAAGTATGAGAGCCCTCACATGCTTTCCTGCACACGCACCGGCATCCACTTAAGGAAAGACACACATAAATGCACGCAAATTAGCATAGATGTACACACTTGCACACATCAATTATGCTGTACACAGACACCGAAAGCACGTACACACACTCTGCAGCAACTAATTAGTCTTTGTCTCCCTGGTTTTGTATATTATTACTAATGTCGGGGGCCTGGGGCGTTGTTCTGCGAGCTCAGCAACTTTCTCGCTGCATCAAACCCCCCAGAGTTTCCAGGGAGAGGAAAAACATAAAAATATTATCTGTTGTGTTGCAAACAATATGAGTCACAAGCGCTACAATAAGAGAGCTGAGGGAATAATCGAGGATGCTCTAGCAAGGGGAAGGAAGGCAAAAGTACAACAATTTTAAGAAGGAAAATTATCATTCAGCGTCTGTAAATGAAATCTCAACAACATCGTTAGCATTGTTAGCTCAGCTTAGAGAGGAGGGAGCTCTACATGCTGGATGCTTGTGCTGTTGGGGTATCCGCTTTAGAGATGTGTATTTTTTGATAAAATATAGTGATGACAAAGTTAAAAAACGTCCAGTCAAGCCAGTTTATTTATATATTGCCCCAAATCAGCCCAAACCAGTATCTCACTAGGTTTTACATACAGTACAAACATTACATGTTCCTGCCCCTCTACATACATACCAAAACAGCATACGAAGCCAAAAAACGTGTGGGAGACACATTGAGAGAGACTAAGATTGAATGATGTGTTCCATTTGTACTCAGAAGTCAGAATTTCCGAGTTCCCAGAAACGTATTTCTGACTCATAAAAGTCTGAAGAACCTCACCAGCCCCGACCCTAATCTGACCTCAACATCCAACATCTATGTACTATGCATCAACAATGTGAAGGTTGAGGAAAACATCCTGTTTATGAGCACTCCTGTCTTATTTGTGTCTCATTAAATCATTTGTACACCCAGTATTGTCCAACTTCTATCTATGGACATGTTGCTATGATGTTTGTATGAGCAAAACACAGCAAAATGCCTTTTTCTAAACTGGTATTGCTAATATTGTCTAACCTGGCTAGAACTGTTTTTTGGATGTCAGAAACTTGGGTGTGACATCATTCCCAGCTCTGACTTCCAACTTTTGAAATAAATGGAACTCAGTATTAAAAAGCAAACCTCCCTCTTCAGATGGGGTTTTATAGGAGGCATAAGTGGAATGAAGTGAACATAGACTAAGAACAATATTAGGAAGTCCAGTGACACCACTAAAAGTAATAGGAAGCAGGCTGATAAAACAGCAGTCGAGGAGGGGATGTTGGTATTGGTAGGGCAAGCGGAAGAACAGGTTGAGGATGTGTTTGGAGTCATAGTGGGCAGCTTGGTTGGCCGTGAAAGCTCAATAGATGGAGGATCATTTCTTGAAAAGAGTCCAGGTGGACAGAGCATCATTCAAAAGGAGGAACAAACAGGCAGAAAGCAGCAGGGCTTCAGGTCAGACTTGAGGACTCTGACACTTGACACGAGCATCAGACAAGACAGGGGATCAGTATATCGGTAACTCAAGAAGAGGATTATCAGGATCCTACTAAAGCCTCTAACCTTTCAAACCAGTGTGTTCAGTGTGTACCACTGTGAACACATAGATGTCCACAAACATTTTTCTACATGTGCTCAATAGCTACTGATTAGTGCTGCATGTTTTTGGAGAATCCAGTAATACAAAAGTGGCCTGAAAACCACTTAAAGGTGCAGTGTGTAGAATTTAGTGGCATCTAGCAGAACAGACTTGGCAGAAATAGAAATATGTTTTAATTAATGTACTGTATAATCACCTGAAAATAAGAATGTGTTGTGTTTTCGTTAGCTTAGAATGAGCCTTTTTTATCTACATAAGGAGCGGGTCCTCTTCTACTGAAGCCGCCATGTTGGACCACCATCTTTCTACAGTAGCCCAAAACAGACAAACCAAACACTGGCTCTAGAGAGGTCCTTTCATGTTTTTCACAAGTGTCATTACACACTTGGGGGAGGAGGGGGTGTTTTTAGTTTCTTGCAATCTACAACCTTACCACTAGATGCCACTAAATCCTAAATACTGCACCTTTAAGCTGTAGAAGCATATAAAATATGATAACAGCAGATTTGCATGTTTTTCTATTAACTCGGGGTAGCAACTGTTTCTGTACTGGAAAAAGATTTACTTTTTTTAAATTATACATGTACCTGTCTTTGCTATGATATGGACTTTAAGGCTGCAACAGTCTTAAAAAAAGCATATTTTAAGATGTCACAATTGGTAACTTTGTTGTATCATCATTGCTTCTTATTTTCAAAATGATTCTTGATCATTGCTTTAATTGGTTTTATCTTAATATTTTAAGTTCCAACACACTGAACTCTCAAGGATCATACAACAGTTTTTAATAGTGCAACTGTCAGATAAATCATGTTGTTCATTAAAAAGGAATTCATTAATGTACATGAATGAGCTGTAAAAACAACAGATATTAGGGACCTGCAGCAGTGTTGATAGAACAAACACCCTGTCTCACCCCTCTCACCCCTGCTGTGCTACTAGGCGATGTATGGGAGGTGTTAATTGAAACAAAACAAAATAAATCACACTTCTGCAATTGGCGTACGTAATCCAGATAATTAGAGCAAAGATTCCCAATGAAGATAAAATAAAAGGTAAGTAGCACTATGTTAAATAAACAAATGATCACACCGCTGTTATTTTTGTGTCTATGTGTTCAGCAGCTCTCTGAACAGGAAGCAGTCGCGACGGCGTGATGACAAGCTGCTCCCTCCTCTCCTGTCCCCACTCTCTGACGACCCCCCTCGGAAGAGGACCTGCGACAGCAGTTCCTCTCTAAACCAGGAGGGTGGCGCCGCTGGGTTGTTACCCTGCTCCACCTCTTCCACTTCCACCTCCTCCTCCTCCTCTTCCTCACATAGACACAGGAAAGGTGAAAGCAAGGCATCATTGCACGCAAGAAATGGCAGCGTGAGTGGCTTTTGCATCTCTCCGTTTATGTGCGGATTTGTTCTTTTTTAATTAATAATAAATAGGTTTCCACATGATAGGCCTGCTTGGTCTCCCAGGTAGATCATTAGCTTTGATGTTTCACTGTCCACACTTTTAATATACACCACGTTTGAGTGATAGCAGGCGAGAGGCATTATCTCCTTAGTGCAAAATTGAGTTTCTCGCCTGACACTGTTCCAAAAATAACTCTCAAGTTAATGACATGCCATTCTTAAAATGTATAAATTTACAGCATGGCAGATTTCCAGTGATATGAGTCATGCTTCCTTACCTGCACTTTGAGTTTCAGGAGCAAAAAACAGTCACTAAAATAGTGCTTTGCAGTGCAGCACAAAAAAACCATCAAAAATAGCAGAGCAGATACATAAAACTCAAGTATGTTACAAAATGTAGCAGTAATTATAAAAATAATAATGTATGGATTACTTTATTTTTTCATATGGTGTTGCACCCTTTCAAGAAAGGTGTAAACAGCAAAAATGTACATTTATCCTGTGAATCAACAGTGTGAATTCATAACCACTGTCCATTCAATACAATGACACTGACTCAGCTGGCAACGGGAAACTGTCACAAGTATGAATGAATAGCTGTCAGTAAAGTTTTGCAGAGTGGCATCAGAAAACTGATATCAGCTACATGTTTTCAGCAGGAAGACAGTTAATGAAACCAGCATATATGTAATACTAATTAATAAGATTAAAACCGTGAATTTCGATTGCGTCCCTTCTACAGGAAATGGATCTTCACGGTGAGAAGCCTTGTGGGGACAGTTACCATGCCAACGGACAGTCAGACTCAGAGGTGTGGCCAGAACCGCTCATGGAACCTTCAGAACCTCGCAGGCCGCGACTGTCATTCAGCGACACGTATGTAGAAATACACTAACAACACATTTTAAAGGTGTTATAACAGTTAACACTGATGAATTTAGTTTGTGGTGGATATTTACTCCACACTCATGAAGTGCTTTCAGCAACATGATTTATAGATGTGTTTTCATCCTTAATCATCGTTGTTATTCATGAGACCTTGCTGAGAGTACATAACTCCCTTTATTTTCCCATTTCCACTGTTAGAAGTCAGCAGCTGTCTCACCTCTACATGGATGTGTGTGTTGTTCATTCCACTGCATACATGTGATGCATCTTGTTTCTTTATGTGATGATTCATTTATTGATTTATTTAATGAAGCTCCAAGCTGAGATATCTAAATAGTAAGTCATGTAAGACAGGCTGATGATTTCTGTATTCAACATGATCATAATTACTGTAAACTCAGTTTCTACATTGCAGTTCATTAATATTACATTACATTGAATTTGGCAAATGGAACAAAGGGAAAATGTTTCATGATACAAAAGAAGAGAAGTGCACTGCTTTCCAATCTAAACACATACATTTTCACAGTTTGTGGAAGATGGTGGATTGAGAGAAAGGCTTGACAGTGACTGATTGTCACTACTAAATATATTCTCCATGATCAATAGTGTATTCTCAAGGTTTTTTACATGCATCCAAAAGTGACATGAGGTTAGCTGTCCAAATTAAACAGACAAAAATAGAGAGAACATAAACAATGGTAGCAGCATGATGCACCACCAAATGACAATTTGCTGAACCCAATCCCCCTTAGATACTGTTTCTACGACTGTCAAACTTTCCATCCTTAATAGAAACACACACAGTCTACAGTGATAATGGAGGCAGATTTATTGCCTTTAATTCATAGTCATTTTTGAAAGAGCTGACAACCATCAATTTGCTGCCAAGAATAAGAGATTTAATTAGCTGTCACTACTTAGCAGATTAAGCTATGGTTAAGATTAAAGGTGCTATGTGTAGAATTTAGTGGTATCTAGTGGAACGGACTTGGCAAAAAATGAAATATAATATTCATAAGTATATTTTAATTAGAATCTAATCACCTAAAAATGGGCATCATTTCATTTTCGTTACCTTAGAATGAGCCAGGTTGCACTACCATGTTTCTACAGTGGCCCAGAATGGGGGAGAGTCATTCAGTTGGTTGCAATCTGCAACCTCACCACCAGATGCCAGTAAATCCTACACACTGCAACTTTAAGTTATGATTGGACAATAACTGTTCAGGGGAGGGGTTTACTTAATGGTCAATAAATGAGCAGCTGCAGTCAAAAAAGAGAAGCAATATATAAAATATTCTTTGGAATTTATGAATCATGTCTTTGTCTTAATAAATAATACCTAATACTGAGTGTAATTTGAAACCGATTATTCCCTTGATCACTTGGGACTGAGCCGCCCCCACGGATACCTCTAATGCAATCTCATGTCTGTCTTAATACAAATTGTACTTTTTTTGTACAATTGTCTAAGTTTACACACCTCATCCAATTTGATTGATAGTACCTCTTGTTGCTGTATGTTGGTGTTACTTCCTCACCACCGTTCCAGTTTTGTTGAAACCTGAAAAGATGATGCATCTTGTTACTTATTTGTCCCAAAGGGTTCCTGCATTATTCATGAAACAACATGTTTTGTTGTTATACTAAGGTTACACTAAGCCTCAGGTACTGTATGTATACCTAAGTAGGCTACTGTATATAACTCACCGCAAGATTTGTGTAGCCGTTGATTATGTAAATCACTCTCACATGAAGGAATTTTTTTTTTTTTTTTTTTTTAGGTTTTGTGTCTGTGCAAACATGCTGCTTAAGGTTGTGTTTTCCTCTGTGCTGCTTGCAGAGTCCACAGTGCAGACTACTACATGCAGGAGGCTAAGAGACTGAAGCACAAAGCTGACGCACTGGTACGTTTTTTCTGCAATTACACAAAGACACAAGTTACACACACACATTTTCACCTCCATGCCCGAGCACATGTAGGAAGCAAAGAGACGGCAGGCAGTTAGATACACAAAGATAGCAAGAAAATCATTTGAAAACATACATTGTTAACATCTACAATCTAGAGACTGTTATTATGTGTAGAGATGTGTGTATTATTGCCTGTGTGTGCGTGAGTGCACTGTGAGTTTTGGTAGAATGAAAATCTATTTCACATCAAGGACTGTACTGTATAATTTGTGTTATTTATTGCACCATTTGTCTCCAAGGGAACATTACATTCAAGGACTGAGGATGTCTGCAAGATTATACAATATCAAAAGAATTATCTGATCCCCCCCCTGAACAATGAAATGGGATTTATTTATCTTGTTATTTGTCTTATGTTTACGCGTTGTTTCCTCTGATTTATCTGGGAATTTGCATCTTAGCAGGAGATTATTCAAAGAGAAGACTGTGCGTCTGCCACAATGCTGTTTATTCCATCTCTGTCTTACACGTCTTCTCTCATCTTCTTTTTTATGTTACAGTTCTTTTCATTTTCTTCTATATTACATTTTGCATCTTGTCTTCTCTGTGCCACTGATTTCTTTTCTTTCCTCTCCACCTGCAGATGGATAAATTTGGTAAAGCAGTGAACTACGCAGACGGCGCCCTCTCCTTCATAGAGTGTGGAAATGCTATGGAGCGAGATCCACTAGAGGCCAAATCACCATATACAATGTACTCTGAAACTGTCGAGCTAATCAGGTATGGAAGGATATATAGCAGTGACATTGTCAACTGAAGCTTAAACAACAGTCTGACACCTTACCGACCTGCAGATTTCTAATGAGCACAGTTTACTAGTGTTGCATTACTGGATCGCTGCTGTTTTTCAGCCTTTCAGAGCTGCCAGTGTGTGAAGTCGTTAAGTACAACTTTAAGAGAGCAAACTGAGAATAACAAATGACTGCTGCCTCTGAAAGTAGTCAGGTTGACAGCAGGGTGGTGTAGCTGGAGAGAGTCTTTTAACTGAAGGACTCAGGTTCAAGCTCTACTTGTTTGCAGTCATCCATCCTGTTGAGGTGTCCTCGAGCAAGACGCTGAATCTTTAGCAGCTGCAGGGCTGCTGATCTGGCGCTCCGGCCTTTGACCTCCCAGTGGAGGGAGCAGGAGGCAGGACAAGAATTTTCCTACAGAGATCAATAAAGCATAAAGGTGTAACTCCTCTCGCTTGATTCACCTGTCACAGCTGAATTTCATTTTGACTGATTAACCAACTCGCTAAGCGTTCACACAGAGTTGATTAGGTCACTGAGGGCAGAAGGCAACAGCTGACCCCCTACAGCAGTTTTTAAATACCTAATCAATAACCAAAGGAGAAATTCATCCTTCACTGTGTCAGTTTAAGCTAATCTGTAGCTTGTCTTGCCTAAGGGCACTTCAGCATGGTGGATGCTCACTGTCACTGGGCTGAAGGAATTAATTGCCCACTGCGATGTCACTAATTTATAGTCTTTACGTCAGAAAGAGCAGCACCTAGAATACTTTAAACCCTGATTTTATAATTAAAAAGAAGCATCAGTATACCTGTATTCACTACCACCAAAAGTGTGTTTACACTCCTACAAATAAGTTGAAATGTCAGAAGATGAGTGATGAGCATCTCTCCTCCAGGTATGCCATGAGGTTGAAGAACTTCACCAGCCATTCAGCCACCGTCGCTGAGAAGAAACTAGCCGTTCTATGGTATGATTTTCTTTGTGTGTGTGTGTGTGTGTGTGTGTGTGTGTGTGTGTGTGTGTGTGTGTGTACAGAATATAATATATGGAGGGCCATAGCCAGGATTTAAGAAATAAAAAGTCCTCCCCGTCCTGCAATCCGTTATCCCCCTTTTGAAAATGGTGACTACATTCCAATTGTTTTCGTTTTGTTAGATTTTTGTATTCCTTTTTTTTTTTTTTTTACCTATTATGGCATTGCAGGATGAACAAAATGGACAGTATATTTGTTGGAATAAGGTACATGGTTGGTGGCTTCCCCTTACACCTTCCGCTGTACACTTTGCCAATTAAGGAAACTTGCATACACCCCTATAACAATATAATATAATATATAATCCATAATGTATAATGTTTGTTATTTGGACTTTGTAGATCATGATGCCTTGCATTGATGTTGTTGCACTATGCTGTTCTTAAAAAATGTGTATGTTAAAAAGTGTTTTTTAAAAAGGTGCTTAAAAAATGGCTGTTACTAATTAGTATCTCTCAAATCATATCCTGGTGGAGGGTGGTGTTGTCCTTGGGGGTCCTTTAGTCTTGCTGGCAACTTTCAAATATTAAATAAAGGCAAAAATACTTCATAATTTAAAACAGTGTATTTTCCCTGCAGTCGAAGTGGCACTTCCACACAGCCAGCCACATTATTTACTAAAAGTAGTCAAAGTGACACGTATGGAACATGAAAATACAGAAATAAAGCTACAAAATATACATCAACATTTCAGTATACGTTTTTTAAATATTAAGTGTAAACTGTAGAATGTATTGTTTCTTTCAACACTCCCAAACGACCGTTAGCTAAACTGCTACTACTTCGCCTGTTAAGCTTTTTGTCTTTGCACAGCTCGTATGCAGTTAACAGGGCTAGCTCTTGTTCTTGTGGTTTTGGAATTGTGTGAAAAAGAACCCCCTCCCCTTCAAACTCTTCAAATGTTGACTAGCGGTCTTACTACAACCCCGTACATACAGCAGAAATCTAAAACTTGACAGACCTTTCGTAACACACCTTGCTATGTTACGATTAGACATGCTGTTTGAGGAGGCAACAACATAAGAAAATGAATGCATTATTTTCCCATTTCTCTTAATTTCCCTCCAGCTCTTCATACTGTTCCTTCCTTATTTTTTATGATGTGAAATCACATTGAAATTTGTCCCTCATGAATGTGTTTGTTTGACTTTACAATCAAAAATAAGTCAGCAAATTTCTGTCTTAACACAGAAAGTCAGTTTTTATACCTCTGTGAAAAGATGTGTGTTTTTATACTTTCACATCACACTGTTATAGATTTCCCACATTCTTTCACTTCACTCAAGTTCTCCCTAATCCACCAGGACTTGTGCGGTGTGTTTGAAGTCTGGGCAAATTTTTGTGTGGATGACATGAAAATAATATTGAGCATGGAGCTTTAAAGGGAATTTGTACAGACGCTTCATCTGCCTTTTAATTGTTTTGTTTCCATAGTAACCGCTGTCTGTCTCTGCTGTATCTGAGGATGTTCCATCTGAAGAAAGACCACGCTGTCAAGTACTCGCGGTCGCTCATGGAGTACTTCAAGGTAACACACACACACACACATTATGCAAATACACACACAGATACAAACATTTTGCACACACACTTGGACATGGACTATTTCCTTCCTCTCTCATTTTTCTCTCTCTGTGGCTGAAAAACACACAAAGCCAATTACAATCCCTCAAATACATTTCATATTCATTTTCATGGTGCCTGTGCATTAATTTTGCATGGCGTTATTAAAATCCACTCTTTCTCTTTTAATATTAATGTATTAATTAGCTCCATCAATCATCACAGTGGATTGTTAGGGTTTAATGTGCTTGTTTTGATTAATTATGTTTAGTTTAATTAATTACTGAGGATGTCATTATCACAGTGCAGCATTTGCATTGATGGGATTGGATTTCTGGGAAGTGGCTGACTGGGGGGTTTAGCTGTATGCGTGTGTGTGTGTGTGTGTGTGTACGTGCGCAGGCTGTGTACATACAGTATGTGTTGACAGGAAGAAAAAAAATCCCTGAAATGAGTCGGAGCCATTCATTTAGTAAAAGAAACACAAAAAACAGTGTAACCAGTTCTGTAATATGCTCATCCACACGAGGCATTAATGTTGATTTTCAGTGTGTGTCACTGAATAACGTTACATCCTTTATAATGTTAAAGGGCAAATTTGTGGCTCAGTGGGCTAAAGCTCACATTATATAAACTAATATATTTTAACTATATATTTAGCTGATGCTTTTGTGTGGCACGGTTTGTCATATTACTGAGGCTTCACTTTGTAACAAGGGAACCTTTATAAATGGTGTAAAATTGTAATTAATGTCCTCATTAATTATTACTTAACTATATAGTAATGCTTTACAGATTAGTGATAAGCTACTGATTAGAGCAGTTTAAAGTGTGAGTTATACTATATCTAAAAGTGTCCTGCTGGAGGAGCATAAACACCAGGAAATGTTTCAAAATCAAGCAATCCAGAAGTTATTCTTATTGATGTGACATAAACAATGAAGAAACCACTAGTAAATAAATAACCATAAATAATGGCATTATTTACAACTTTAAACACCGTATATGAAGAGGCACCTGTACAGTATGTTCTTATGAAAGTTAACATTTATCAACATTCATTTTCAATATTATTACTGTGTGATTAAAAACACATTTCAAAGGAAATATCTTTTCATGATCACTTCAAAAATCATTTATTTAGTTTGACATTTTATATTTTGTTATATAACATATTTGATAGGCCTATTGAGTAAGTATGACTTATACTGTTTTTTACATTTGTATTTAATGTTTTCTTTTTTATGGGTCAAATATGTAAAATGGGCCGATGCCACATATCACAGCATGTATATCTTAAGCTAATTTGTCATATCTGTCCCTACATGGGCCTTTGTACAAATACACTAAAATGCATCAAACAAAACAAACACACTTCTCTTCTCATTCTTCATTCTGTTGTCTCTCTAAAACTATCAGATAAATCACATATTGTAGCACACTGTTAAAAACATGTTTTAACTGTGTGTCTTTTTGTGGCTCAGAATTCAGCCAAGAGTTCCCACCAAGCACCTTCTCCCTGGAGGACCAATGGGAAGTGAGTACAAACACACACACACACACACACACACACACACACACACACACACACACACACACACACACACACACACAGCATCCTCCCCTTCATTCACATACTGTAGATAATTGAGAATTTATAATTCACCGGAGCTCTGCTGCAAAATACCACGCAGTCTCTGACAGCCACTTGCTCAAACAAACCCCTCAGGAAGCAAATAAAGGGATTGATTTGTTGTAGATGTGAGCAGGAGAAGACTGGAGGGGCTGCTGAGTGTCGAATGAGAAGGAGTGATGGAGGGAGTGATGATAGATGGAGGAGGAGAGGCTTGGAGGAGCAGTGGATGTGAAGCTAATGAGTTTGGACAGCTCTGACGCTGCACAACAGCAGGACTGGAGCTTTGTGTGTGTGGTGTGTATGTGTGTGAGCAGTACTGAATAAGGCACAAGTCGTTGGGTCAGCGAGGGTCAAGGCCACATCACAGACATTACATCACTGCCAGAGACACACACCCGGCTGCGCAAGTCATGGGGAGCAGTTTGTACTAGCATGACATATGTTACCACACAGTGAACAGCAGAAAAGAAGCTTCACACCCTCTCACATTCAACACTTTTTATTACATAAATGCCTGGAATGATAACTCATTTGTCACACTTCATTTAGTAGTGCAACAAAGTATTTTCTCCTACTAATTTCCAACATTATTGTGTAACATTACAAACATTCATATATCATTTTTAATTTGTTATGCAGACGATACACTGATTTCCCTATTAATTAAAAAAAAAAGCCTGAACGATTGTTAGCCTCTGTCTAATGTCCCTGTTGTGTTTTTAGCATTCCACAAAGTTAAAGGTGCAGTATGTACATTCAATCCATTTATGTAAAATGGAACAAATAGCTGTAAGTAAATTGAAAGGGGCATATATAGAGACAAACCCATAGAAAATGATCACTGCGCTCTGTCATTCCCCTCAGCTCTACAGAGCCTTTTACGCACTGTGTAGCTCATTGTTACCCTTTTCAAACACAAAAAAGGCAGCTGTTTGCAGTGAAAAGGCTCTGATAAATTCATTGTACACTACCTGCCCAGCACTCAATGAACTGAAAAAATTAGCAAGTTGCAGCTACAGATCTAGCTTGTTTTCTCAGGAGCTGGTGGAGACCAAAAGAGAGCTAAAAGGGGAGTAAATATTGTACTTACATTCATCAGGTGAATGAAAATGAAAGTTAATGTTTGCCTGTGTCTGCTGGATGTGTAAATAATAGGCATGTGTTTGCTTACATGCTATAACAACTTAATTACTATAGAATGTTCATAATGCTGCCCCCAGTGGCCAAAATCTATATTAAACCATCTTAAGACCCAATGTTCCATGAATTGTGTTTTTTTTAATCACAAATATGTTACTTCTCATCCCTTTTCTCCTTTTATGGTAGCTTTTACTGCCCTGAAGTGGATTAATGTGCTTTTTTTTCCTTTAAAAGCTCATCTCATGCTCATCCTTAGAGCACTTTATGTACTTCTTCCTGTTCAAATCAAGTAGATTTGATAATGTAAAATGCAATATAGAGTCTGAGAGGAGCTGCAAACCTTTTTATAGCATTGTGTGTTTAAAGCAAACAGTTATTATGCATCAAGCAGACGTGGAGCTACATGAACATTCATTTGGGGTTGTGTTTCTATCCAATATCATCTGTTCTACCATCTCTGGTTTGGTCTCCAGTAACTCTGGCTTTTTAGCTGCTCAATGCTCAACTATTTTCACCAGCTAGTTGTTAAATGTGTCTGTCTGCTGTTTGGTGATAGGTAATGATGGGTTTATTAGAGTGTTTTTGTTGAAACCAGCAGCTGCAGCAGTGAGAGGGGCAGTGAAAAACCCTAAAAAGCTACATCATTTTGAGGGGATCTAAAGACTGAGGTGATAACTCTCTGTAGGGTAGTTTCTATGAATGACCACTTTCATATTACACATAGAATTATCAACTTATTCAAAATATGATTGGAGGAGCTTTAAAAACAAAAAAAACTATTGAAGTATTTAGTGGAAACACATTTGACACCACTGAGTCTGCTTGGAGAAACTGTTCCAACTTGGCACTTGGTTGACAGACTTCATTGCACACCCTCCGCTATGTATGTTATCAAGTAACTCCCAGCTCTCCCAGCACACAGTCAGTTCCTGTTTAATTCACTTGCTGTTACAGGGACTCACTGCCTCTCTTGTATGTTTCCAGGGTCAACGGGACTCCGTCTCCCCTCTCGCTCAGCCCCTCCCCAGCAAGCAGCGGAGGAGCCGGAGGAGGAGGATCCGGAGGTGCCCCGGGCTCGTCGGGCAGTGTGGCAATTCCCCAGCGGATTCACCACATGGCTGCCAGTCACGTTAACATCACCAACAATATCCTGCGGAGCTATGAGCACTGGGAGACGGCCGACAGACTGGCCACTGATAGCCAAGGTAGGCCTCCAAAACTGTTATGTTTGGCTCAAAAAGGTGAAACTAGATCGTCAGTGTTGACCATCAACTATTACTTTAAGTAAAAGTCCATGTGTTCATCTTTTTAAATGTTGGTACAATTTCAATGTTCAATATTTTTGCTGTGATGTTTTTACACTCTCCAGACATCTGTGGATGAAATGTGAAGTTCAGAAAGTGTTGCTGCGTTCTTTGTCCATTTAGTCATAGAGTCTATCACTGCTCCTGTCAGTTTTCAGTGTTTTCCAAGTAGACTGCTGTTTCTTCTTCAGGAATGGTAAAAACCTATGCTCCAGATGTTTTTTAACACTCGCCTGACAGTAGAGTCTTAGAAAAGTAAATGTAAAATATTTTATGAACTGGCTATTAGCCCAGTAACACAGAGTAGCCAGAGGGATATTTAATTCTATAAAAATGCAACCAACAGAAAAAAAGACACAAGAAATAGTTGATAAGAGTCAGCAGTACTTAGTTCTTAATACATGTAAGAAGACGAATGTGGTAGAAAAGGTCAAATAAGCTTAAGATCCATGGTTACAGTTGGATTTCTGCAGTAGAATACATTTAACTTCTTTTTACTTCATAGATTATGAAGTGCTGTATAACGGTGATTGTTTTGTCAAGGTGTGGATCAATGAGGTGTGGATGCCTGCAGCGCCATCAGAGACAGATGTTGTGTGTTTAATTTCAGCAGCAGCAGATACAGTAACCCTCAGTAACTGTGTCTCTCCCTCACCCCCCCCTTGTAGAGTTCTTCCAGGAGCTGGACTCGGTGATGGAGCCGTTGAGTCAGCAGAGCAGCATGACCGAGCTGGTCCGATACATCAGGCAGGGACTGCACTGGCTCCGCATAGAGGCTCACCTGCTGTAGGGACTGGACCAGAGCCAAACTTAAAAAAATGTAAAAAAAAGAAAGAAAGAAATGGGAGCCTGGGAGCTAGAACTGGGATAACAAGATAACAAGTGAGATGAGACTCAGGACAATGCTTCAGTTCCCACTGGGATCCTTCAAATGACCCGACACCACCCACGGTAAAATAGTGGCACAGGCTGGGTGGATTAATTAGGCTGAAATTCATCTGCAATTAGGAATGAACAGTAACTAAATTTGGGAATTTCAACAGTGATTCACAGAGTACAAATTAGCATACTATAAATTTGGCTGATGCTGCTGTTTGGAGAGACTAAAATCAGTACAGGTAGCTTAAATTCCTAAAAGAACAATAGATAGCTGCAAACCTCCCTGTGTCCATGAATAGAAAAAATTAAAGAGGAACGGTAAAACGTGTTTTCAGTAAGATAGGATAATTTTCAAAAAGATATGTGAGGGGCTGATGTGATTAAAGCAGCTGAAGGCAGCAAAGGAGCCCAACAGAGGCTCATCTGTTCCAGCAGTGGCCTAGAAATGTGTGTGTGATTGGGACTCGAATTAATGCCTCAGGCTGATATTGATCCAAGTGGAAAAGTACCGGTCCAATCCATTAGATAAGGACCATGCTGGTAAAGGAAAGAGGCTTAGCTACAATCAGTAGAGCTGAATTAATGGAGGCTGAAGCTAGTCCTCTGCTTTTCTTTTATTCTATCTTCAGTATTTATAGATGAATCATCCAAGACAAACTCTGGCAAGCAGAACCTAGAACCTGCCTGTGTTGAGCATCCCTTTTCACAGCTTAAATTTTCACAACATCATTAGTCACAGGGATGCAAAATGGCATCAGAAGAAGTGCTGCTGAAAAGCCATCCTTTGTAGCTGACAAGTCAGTCAAACGCAAACATTTTAAATGTTATAATCCTTAAGATTTTCATCATATCAATCAATTTAATGCCATTAATGGTTGGCTTTCATTTGTCTGTAGCTGTTAAATTTATTTACACTCATTAGTCATTAGTCATTGCCAGTGGCAGAGTCCGCCATCCACGCACTGCACAAGAAATTCACAGGAAATAATGCCTCCATGTTTTGGACGAAATTTGGCCGAAAAAAGCTCACATTGCACATAATATGTGTCCATGAGCTTGTAACAATGTAACCCAGAGGAGCACACTGGTCCCTGGTCAGGACATGTACATCTATCATGATTTATACAGAAAACTTTAAATCTGCTTTTTAATTCTGTATTATGTTGTGGTTTACCTCAAGAAATCATACAATATGATATTTCAGTCAAAGGTTTGGACCCACATTCTCATTCAAGTTAATGGGAAGGTGCATCCTAGTTTTTACTGCTACTGTATATAAATGTGTGTGTTTGACCACACATTTAATGCCAGTTTTCAACACAGAGATATTTCCATCAAAAGAAATTCTGAGGTTCAGGACCACCCCTATGCTAATTTAGAGATCTCTTCAGTTTATCCCCTGCGTACGAAGCAGCTCACGTGTTCTCTGGATCAGCAGGTTGTTTTAACCGTTAAAATATCACATATGGAGCCTCTCACTACAATTGGCTAAAGATATAAACTTTAAGATGTGTTCAACTAGAGTGAGGATTATAAGACCTGGTCAAGTAGTGGTCCGGGGAGTTAACAGCTCAGCAGAACAAGCACTCAAATCCAGCAGTCCTACAAATGAGGGCTTTCTTCCATCAAGTAAAGCAATTTGTCTGGTTCTTCTCTCACTGGTTATGTGCTTTTGTGAACTCTCTCTCAGTTCTAATTCCCAATGTAACCCACCCTCTAAGTGTCAAACACTTATGGGAGGGGGGGGGGGGACTACAAGATTCAATATGATTTGGCTCTAATTAAGCCCCCCACCCACGTACAAATGGTGAAAATCTCACGTCTGCTTTTCTGCTCTGACGTCAAAATCTGACTTTGTACAGCGCTTAATTAGATCCAATCATCTGCAGGATATCTTGTAGTCATTTCCCAACATTCGTTGTGTTGTGTTGTTGTGTGTATATGTGTACAGCTGATTGTCAAGTCTATTTAAATCATTACCTGACTGGACAATAATGATGTTTGTGTATCATAATGTATAGACTGTGATCCCTGAAAACAGTGGGGGTTTTTTGTTGTTGTTTTTTGTGTCTTGTTAATGATTCAATGTGAATGAATGATGAAGTGAAACAAGATAATAGGGTATCTGTGTGTGTGTGTGTGTGTGTGTGTGTGTGTGTGTGTGTGTGTGTGTGTGTGTTTGTGTGTGTATGTGTGTCCATGCACAGGCTACGGCTGCATTTACACAGCACCAAAAATAATCCGATTTTTAACCCTTTGTGGCACATGGAAAGAAAAGATTTCTTCCTGTGCTGTAAAGTCTTAAATTTAGATTTTTCGTTTTTTTTCATGGTCTCTGTAAATCCAGCTTATCAAGTGTGAGTTTTTAAGTCTTGGATCATTTGACCATCGTTGAATGTGTATGGGAAGACAATGCGTACATGTGAAAAGTAATTTTCACTTTGTCAAAAAAGGAAAAAAAGAAAAAAAAAGAACTCAAGTGCCTCTATTCGTGTCCAGTGGGAATTGCTCTATTTATTTAAGAACAAAGAATGAATCTAAATGATTTTCCATACCATATTGGTATAAATATGAGATTGTTTTTCGTAAAATCAAATGTTTCCATAAGCTTTTTACTGGCGTTTATGACGACACCAGAGTTTGGCTTTAAGAAAAATGAGTAATTTAACATGTCAAATTTGCATCAGTTGCTGTTTTGTTTTTTTTTTCTTGATGATTTGAGCAAGTTTGGGTTTTGTCTGAAATGTCTGATATGACCTGAAAATTTTGAACCATCGCATGCAATAAATTATAGCTTCAGACCAAGAACTACTTGTGTCCATTTTGAAAAAGAAAAAGAAAAAAAACAACAGTCAGTGTATTTCTTGTTGCATAATCATTTGCAGTGTGAATGTTCTACATCACCTGAAAATACAGAGCCACTATGAATGCACAACACTATAACTTACAGATCACTTCAAACATTAATAGTAAAAGTGCAACATTTTTGGAAATACGCTTTTCTTGCCAAGAGTTAGACAACAGGATTGATACCACACTGTTTGTACGCTAAATATGCTCCAACCAGCAGCCTGTTAACTTAGCTTAGCATTAATACTTTAAGGAAACCTGGCTGTGTGCAAAGGTAACAACACCTGCCTACCAGCACCTCTAAAGCTCACTAATTATTACGCTACATCTCAATCTGCTTCATAATAATCTTTAAACTGACATGTAAAAGCATGTTAATGCTATGACACTATTTCTTTTTCCTGAGACAATTATTCTGTTTTTTTAATTAAACAAATGATGCTGATTTTGGTAACTGTTTCTCCCTGTTCCTATGCAGTGTCTCAAATCACATACTTCTGTCAGTACATTTCTGTGTACTAACAGTACACTATATACTTAGCTACTTGTGTAGTGTGCAAATTTCAACACTGATGTATACTTACCGAAAATGACGATTAGCTAGTTAGCATGTTAGGGTTAGCATTCGCATTATCGTTCATGGTACCAAATCAGCAAAAAACGCACGTATAAATACATTTGTATAATGCAGCGATGTTCACCATTGTTACAATGTCTTAGCCACCATTTCCAGTTTGGAAAGTGCACCCTCCCCTTCCACTGCTTAGCCAAGATGGCGACTGTTTAGGGCGAGAAGTGTTCAAAAGTTTCGACACTCAACTTTTTGACCATTTTGAGTGCACCATCCAGGTACTCATAATGCACTGCATTCTCCATTTTTTTCAGTGTGAACGCACTTACTCAGTCAAAAGACTAAGTGTAAGTACAGAAGTATACGATTTGAGACACAGCACTAGTTTTTATGGTAAGCTAACCAGCTGCAGGTGTTAGCTACTGTACATATTTACTGGTATCAATCTTCTCAACTAACTCTCAGCAAGAACAACATAATATATTAGTATTTCCCAAAAATATTTCCCAAAATGCAAAACTATTCCTTTAAAATGGACGAATAGTTCTTCATCTGAAAGCCTGAAAAATGTTTACTAGTGAATATTATGAACAACAGTCCAAACTCCAGTTCCTGTTGTTTGACAAAAATGCCTTTTAAAGTTTTTTTTTTAAATTATTATAATGACATGAGGTCATAACACCAAATAAGGTTTTTTGAGTGCCACAATGAGCCAATGAACGACTACAACAGCCAACAAACTGTATCTGTCAGACCTCAGTCCTTCCAAGTCAAGAGTTGATCCACAGTGTTGCTCAGTCCAATTCAATGATGTTCGATGTTGTTTTGTTTTATGGTGAAACAGTGATGTTATTATATGGTTATCGTTAATTTCACACAATAGTCCTTATTTTGATTATATGCAGCAAACAATATACTTATACAATAATATGCTGTAAAATGTCGAAACATTGCGTTGGTGACATCATGGGAAACATTGTTCACATCCCACTATGCTACATGTCACATGATGGCTATGGTAAATGTTGAATTCATGCAACAGTTCATCTTTGACTATATGCAACGTCAGTATGTCAGTATATTCTGAAACATTTTGGAGACAGACTGCCTCAGCTGAGACGCATGGCCTCTCATTAAATATAACATTAGCTCCTGTTACATTATTACAGTTGTCATCTTGTTTATCAAAGGCAGCGGTGACAGAGAAACGTTGTTGCTGCTATGATTACAATACAGAACTAACCAGACTGATTTATTTTTTGACAACAGATGGTTACAACTGATAATACAGTGATAACCTTTCCAGCAGTGATGAGTGTCTCTAGTATTTTTTTTGCATTACACAGAATCACAGATACACAAAATTGCCAAAATTGCCTCATGCACTAAATGAACTAGCAGTATTAATAGGGGTAAGAGAGGGTTTTTCTTGGCAACTGTAATCTACCAGCGAGCTGCTTTTGTCTTACATTTGTTTCAGTTGATTGTCCTCAGTTGTACTGTCAGAGTCATGCAACAGTGTTAGAAACAAGTATTTAAAAGGATTAAAATCTCAATCAGTCACACAAATGATCATTTGTTGAAGTCATTGATAAATAAATATGCTCTCCCAAGCCATATAAGTCCCTTACAAATGATTCCTTGGTAAGATCAATCAATTAATAACCACACAATCAAGGTCAGAGAAATTAGCTTTCAATACAAATACAGATGTCAGACAGATATCAGCATAATATTAGACAACCCATGTTGATGTGGGAGAATGTATGTCTTCAGCTTTAACAGAATACATAGCTTTTACAAGTAAGCTTTGCAATCATTTTTGCTGTACAGTATAGATTCTTTATCATGAAAATAGTATAGTTTGATACTTTGGGAAATGCGTGTATTCACAAGATGAGAACCTTGATACCGCTCTCATGGCCTCTCTTTTCCATCTTCCAAGTGTTTCTGTACAGGGTATCAGCTGGTTTTCTGTTAACCTCAATATAACAAAAACACTCTGTGAAGCACTCAGCTGCTTTCCATATTTTAGCACATTACTCTCTGTTAATGTACGTATTAAACAAGAGAGAATGTGATCATTAGTGAGCTTTAGAGTTGTTAGCAGGTGGATTTTTGACATTTGACTCTACACTTAAAGTCAACATATGTACTCTATTTGAACAAGAAGCATTTAAATACAATTGGCCATTATTATTAGAAATGGCCAATGTTATGAAGTCAACTGACCCATTAAGGTCAGATATACAACAGTATCTACCAATGGTATGCCACAGTAAGCTACTGGTTATAGAAAACTAAGTAAGGCTGTAGCAGCAAATTGAGCAAGGAAGTGTTGTTTCTTCTTTTAGAGCATACATAGTGCAGCTTTAACGCACAGACATGAGAGTGGTATCTCATTTCATGCTTAGAAGAAAGCGAATGAGTGGAGTTTCCCAAAATGTTGAAATAGTCCATTAAATGGCACTTTGTATTATATGTGATTTGCAGTTAATATATTAGGGTACAGTACTCATACGCTTACAGAAGTTTTGAATTGCTACTAACTAGACAGTAGCTTCAGTAAATCAATCAGAAAGCTTATTTGATAGGGTGCTGTGTATTCACCAACACAACCTGTTCCTTATTAATGTTACACTAAACCAGAACACTCAGGAAACAGGATTATAATTTCAACCAGTCTGCCAGTAATATTCCCTTTGACAGCATATTCACCTCTACCAAGGTTACTTTAATGGTTTTACTGCCCCATGTGCAGCAATTTTGTAATTGCTATTTTGCATCCCTCCTGGGGCACAACAGTGTTATTTCACGTGGGGATTAAAATGGCCCAAGTGAAAACAACCCATAAAGCAGGGAGCTTCTTCAACAGAATGAAAACGAATGTGGCATTTATTGATGTTAAAATGTTGACTGATATTAAAAAACCACACAGCTACTTTAAAGTGTTTGGCATCCCGCGATAATGAAATTCACATATTTAGAGAGCCTCTGATTCAGCCTGACTAAACTCTGTCTGTGGCTCTGACGTACATCACTGGCTAAACACAAACATTGTAAAGATTTATACAAAATGACATCTGAGAACATATCTGTCCAACATGGATTGCATTGTATTTTTAAATGTGTTGCACAATTTCAGCTGTTTTTCTTTCTTTTTTTTTGGTTGTTTTTTTTTTGTTTTTCTGTTTCTATCAGTGCTATCTTTTGGCCTTTTATATGGTTCTTTTTATAATGAAGTTGTTCTATGTGATGATCAGAAGTTGTGATGCAGTTCCATTGTTTTTAAATATTTAATGTCTCTAAAGATATGGATTAAAATCTGTTTGAACCAGTGATCCTGCTGTTCTCATGCTTTTATTTCTATCAGCTTTTAAAACAAGATGCACAACTTTACTGGGTATTTTATGGCATTAAAGCTGCTTTGATTTATAATTTTACATTAATAATAGATCAAATGACTAGATGTATATGAAAAGAGTTGCTTATAGTGATGAACCCACAGAGAATTACAATGCAACTCTCCAGTTCCCTTCAGCCAACGTTTTAGCATTTTTCAGCTAATTGTTGTTTTTTTTATACAATACGTTACGATGCGATACAATACGATGCGATGCGATACAATACGATGCGATGCGATACGATATGATGCGATACGATACGATACGATACGATACAGTATGATACAAAGCAAAGCGAAACTAGACAATACCATATGAGACAATACATTACGTTATGATACGATACGATACGATACAATATACTTCATTGTCTCCGTAGGGAAATTTGTCTTGGACAGCATGCAATTTGACAGTTTTGATTCGGTCTCATTGCTCTCATCTATTGAGTCACATCAGGCAGCTGTTTGCAGTGAAGACGTTAAAACATCAACAGTGCACTACCCGCCCAGACATAAACAGAAAACAAGGAAAGTTGTAGCATTTATTTGCTTAAAAGCTATATATTTCCCTCAGGGGCTGGTGGAGACCAAACTAGAGCTAATAGAGAGTGAATGTTGGACCTAAATTTAACAGGTCTCAAAACACAAGACTCCAAATGAATGTTTATGCTGCTCTGTAACTGCAGTTATGTTAATGTGCAACTGTTTGCTGTAACATAAGCCCTAAATGGTGATAATATGTCTGTGTTGGTTTTACAGCCGCCCGCCAGAGGCCAATAAAGTTAAGGCAGGTTTAAATAAAAACATCAATATGAAGAATCATGTATGTACTGTGCAGCTGTTGGATTAACCTCTATATAATATGTATCATATTTTTAGATAAAATTGTGCAAGTTTTAATGTTAGCTTGATCCCTGCACTTCTGTACATTACATATTTTGTGGTTTTGCAAGCTTGAAGAAAACATTAGACCCGCTGTTCATGTTGTATTATGTCGTTTCTTAGAGCAAAAGAAAAACAGCACATTAAAAATCATCATATAAACACAGTAATATGCACTCTTACAATTAGAGCATGATTTATTTAATGAATACAATCAGTTTTGCACTCAACGAGATTCTTTTATAAATAAAATCCTAGCCTTTGAGTGGCCTTGATGTATTACATTATAACAGGCATGCAAGTCTTCTTATTAGCGCTAATGGACTCTTATTTCTACATCATAGCAACTATTAGCCTACTTCACCATGCATGATTAATTCATTGAATGTGGCCACGCATTAGAATTCAAGAGGGGAGAAGAAGGCGGACGTGAGCGAGACAGAAAGAGAGCCAGAGTTTGGACATCAGAGGGTACGAGAGGAGAGTGAAGACAGAGGACGGACGAGACGTTGTGTGTTAAAGTTGAAATTGAAGTGTGCATTTTGTGGGAGACATAAATCCCTTCTAATTATTTCCCTAAATGAGTGAGGAGGTGGAAAGCCTATTTGCAGACCCTGAGACATATTAGTGTGTGTGTGTGTGTGTGTGTGTGTGTGTGTGTGTGTGTGTGTGTGTGTGTGTGTGTGTGTCCTTGGTGTAGAGCCAACACACTGACAGCTTAGATTTATAGGTTTAATTGCCATAGGTAACCATGCAGTCAAATAAGCTCTCAGAGATATGGTTCAGCATCACACATACACACACACACACACACACACACACACACACACACACAAACACAAAACTCACTTAAACACGCAGAGAGCAAAATATGGACACACACACAAAACACACATGTAAACATGCATGCATAGAATAATATGTGGATGCACATACACAAGCAGCAATAAGTGTCCATTAGCCCCATTGGGAAATATGACCTGTGTCCATGAATACACACGTACACACACACATACACGATTATAGATGAAGATCATGATGACTAACATATTACTATTGTCCATTATTTAAATTGCTGTAAGTATCCACTCAACAGTTCAGCTAAAACACACCACCATTTATTCTTTGTGACGTTTCAAAAGTGTGTTTAGGCAGCTGGATGGAAACACAGCTAATATAGCAAGAGGACCGGAGCCTCATGCACACTGCCTTTATTGACTTTTATATGCGGACTGGCACTGTGATCAAGACGAGCGATGTGCGAGAGTTCCCCTGTGAGACTCAGGCTGAGCAGTCCCGCCACGCAGACACATTTTTAAAGTTGTAAAAAGCTCATTATTCAGCCCCATGCTACATTCTTACAGACTGTCTGAATAAAAAACTTCTGCTTTGGTCTTAGAAGAAAGATAAGATAAGAAAAAAAAAACATCTTGCGCTTTGATTTAGAAGCAGAGAGTTGATTTTAAATAGATATATATTTAAATCAAATGGAGGCTTTTTTAGATAGTCTGGAGTCAGAATCATGGACTAATGAGAGGAGGTGGATGAGTAAACCATGAGTTTTATAAGTAAATGTTAAATAAATAGGCTGACTGTGAATGTGGACAGGCTGTTTGGTCTGATTCCCAATAATTAGTTTTATGTGTTTCTTCTTACCTGACTACATACATTTTATCAAATCCAAGCAAAGATGAATCTACTTTTAACAGTATTGATCTTACATACAAATTAAATCAAAACACTGTTACACAAAGTCTATTTATATCAAATAAACCTACTGAAACAGGTTTCCCCTAAAGATGTCCTGAACTTGAGAGGCTTCAAATAAATTCATGATAAACAGAAACAGATCAATGACCAAAGAAAATGTAAGATTAAAGTCAAACCGTGTTAAGATAATTATTTGAAAGTTGTCTTTTGTTAGTGATGTCCTGCAAAAGCTACAATTAGCAATAGTGCTGCGTTATCTCCAGTTCTTAAGATAAGTTCAAGCTGTTCTCTCACAGAGGAGTCACTTAAATCTTCTGCAAGAAAACTAAAGACTTTGTTTTTTTTTAATCAATAATACATTTCAATCCTGCGCCGAACTGAAGTCGAGCTCTCTGTTGTTATCATACAGCCCCATAATCTTTGAGATTGTATTCTTGGGAGAATTTCCTTCTTGTGGATCAGAATCAGGCACATTTTAAACTCCATGAGAAAGAAAATCAATTGTACACCTCTCTTGTACCTTTCTGTGGTCCAGGTTGCTCCACAGTACATTAGCCAGGAAGCTAGAAACACTCAGGTCATGACAGCACAGTGGAAGCTATATAGACGAGTTGTGCAGTTAAGGTCTCTTTATAGTGTTTGACTTTGAGCAGCCTCAGACCAAAGTTATCAGTTGTGAGAGAAGTGTAGGGAAGTCTTTGGTTCTCCATCAAAAACTCTTAGATGACATTATCAGACAAGTCGACCAACTGCCCATTTTGAGGTTTTGATCTTTGGCTCCTGTTTCCACCACTTCTCCATATTAGTGCTGTTAGCTACATAGTCTGGATTGTAAGCTCAAAGTCTATAATGTATTTGTGGCTAATATTTTTCACTTTGTCTAAACATTGTATTGGGATACAGTATTGATGGAGTTGATGATGAGGTGACAGCAAGATGGCAGTGTAGTGACAGTAATGATTATGGTTAATGATTTGTGTTTATTTGTTTTACACCATATGGCTATGATTCACAAGACTGTCACTGCACCATGTGACTTGGTTCAAAATAGAAATTGTACAGTTTGACACATATCGTAAGTGAGACTTGAAGTGTTTGTATCTTGAAGATTGTTGCTTTGGCACAACAGTGAAGACACCTTTAGGTACAACTTGCTTAATGTGAAAAAAGGCTAAATTTGATTTTTATGTTCTGATTTTGCACGCCAGCTAAAATTGTACATGATTACACCACAATGGGAAAATCAATAGTTTTAAAATTGAGCTCTAAGTATGTAGGGGGGGCTTGAGACCCCTGATCTAGGAACACCATTTTTGCAATAATATAAGCACAAAATCAGCAACACTCAAGGCTTAATTTCTCTATTCAACATCTTTTTTCCCCCACCTCATTCTCCAAACAGTAGCTTGCTATTGCTATTACTGACATTTCACTGAAACTGCATTATACCTTATTTTCAACCCCACACAGGTCTCTCCCTCACAGCAACCACCAAAGAGTTGATTACAACCATTCAACTTCATTAAAAGAAACCCACTCAGAAAAATCCATTTCCTCCGTCTCACCGTGCGGAGAGGTTATATTAATAGATTGCCCCGCCCTTCATTCTTTGCCACATGTTTAAACGTGATTTTGTTAAAACAGGGAGTTTTCTATTAGACTCCACAGTTCACAGCTCCGGAGGCGCTAACGAGGGAAGAGCTCGTCAGCTCTAATTGAATGACTCCTGATTAAACTGCTTTCACACTGGCAGCCAACATATCACATCTTGTCTGACATCTAATTGGCTGCTTCCTTGGTGTTTCACGCGCTCTGGAAATACAAACGTCTACATTCTGGGTCAGAAGAGACGGTGGAGCACAGAGACAAAGGCGTGTTTGAAAGGATGGAAACATGTTGGTTTTCATTAGAGGATTAAACAGGACATTATCCTGCTAACAAAGGTGATGACATCTTGTATTTTGTGGACATTTTCCACCATCAGCTGTCAAAACAACTGACACAGTAATTATATAAGTTGAGTTAAAGGTCTTTTCGTGCCCACACAGGTGTTTGCAATAACTTTGACTGATTAGACCACCGCTCAGGTTGACATCGGGTGGTGATTGCAAGGGTAAGGTTTATATAAGGTAAGCGGACTCCATGTAGAATGGAGAGAAAATGGGGGGGGTGGGGGGGATGTCTCCAAATGCACACATTGTTCTAAGTCTAAGCAGGGAACATTAGGGTGTAACATGGGTGTGTTCAGTTTTACTGTTCTGCTGTCATTCCTCATTATCCTGATATAAAACATCACCATGAATATATGACGTATCTGCCTCCAGTCGGCCTGCAGCACATTTACTCAGGTTTGTTTACAACATCAAGACAATTAAAGAAGGGTTAGGGTTAACATTTTCAACATTTTGGGGAATTCACTGCCTCTGAGAGTTAGATGAGAAGGTTGATACCACTGTTATGGAGGAGTAAGAAGTGATTAGCCTAGCTTAGTTGAGCAAATAGTTGTTCATGAAGAAACAGTTTCAGCACATGAACTGCAAATTCAACATTATTTCACTTCTGTTTATGTTAAACAAATATGATATAACATGTTTATTATTAAAGTACTGTTCCACTCTAAAATGTGTTTTTATTCTTGTTCCTTCAGTTGAATGTTTGAGCTTCACTGTGGAGAATGATGTTTGTGCAGTTTGACACTAAAAATCTGTTTTCAGATGTGCTGAAAGTGTAAAAAGTTTCTTTGTGCCAATTTTAAGGGTTGGGCCCAAGAGCAGGATTTGTGATGTCATAACTAGTTTGCAGCCAATCGTGGTACAATATTCAACTTAAACAAGTGTGATGTGGAAACTTGAAGCCTCCATTGCACAAACACTGAGAATGGACTTTACAGTGAAGCAGGAGACATCTCAAGTCCAGTAGTTATTATATATAGTTTTATATATCATATATCATGTGTGGAGGGGATCATTGGGGTTTCCTAATTCATGAAAGTGTTTATTGTATACTTTTTTTGTTTGTTTGTTTTACACCATACTGAGTTTGTCAATCACAGGTGGAACTGATAACATTAATTATTATGTTATTATTATGTTTCATACGTGTTGGGGTTTCAGGGCCTTGCTGTTGTTCATGCTGGTTCTGAATGAAATGTAACCTTAATTAACGTCATTGGTTACACCTTGGTGCTTTTACCTTTTATGAGAAGTCTACAACCTTCACCTTTCACATGCAACCTAATAAACATGCTTATAGTCCATCATGTCCATATATAAATCTCACCTATCATTATTATTATTATTAGTGAAGCACTGATCAGAATACATTCATCAGTCAGTCACAGTGCACTGGTACTCATACAAACCTAATTAAAGCAGATCCGCTTTTAAAGCTCAAATTTTGCATATGACTAGAGCACGTCAAAGGAAATGAAGGTTTTAGGTCATTAATAATTCCATCAGACGTCGCCTAAAAAATGCACTGACCACATAAAGACTCCTCTATCAGCCATGACATGGTGGTCTCAATGGACATTCATGTTCCAATTAGTACATTACATTCACATTAACATGCAAACCATGATTTATTCTTTGACCTCAGTCCATTATTGTGGGGGGAAAGCTATTGGACTGTAAAAAGAAAAGTATGATGCATCCTGAAACATACTGAGACACCATATGTCTCTCTACAAGGTAAAATGGACAAAGCAAATACAGATAACTGCTAAGTAGCCTCAAAAGGAGAAGACAGCCATGTGAAGAAAATTAATTTGAGCGTTCTGGTGAAAAACAGCTCCTCTGAGAAAAGCCTCTGAAAACACTTCAAGTCTTTGGGAGGCAGAGTGCAGTTTGTTTACTATTCCTGGATTCATTCACACACACACACACACACACACACACAGACACACAGTAAACACATATACAAACACTCACACAATCACACACACCCTTGAGATGAACTCCAGTCATGATGCAGCTGAGCTAAGCTGTTTTAACACACATACACACACACTCCGGCTCTCTAATGTAATTGTGTATGTCGCCAGCGTTAACAGAAAGGCAGTGTGACCTGCCAGAATATGAGCCCATAGCAGTAATGTGATTACCACTGTATGAAACATAATGATAGACGATGAGAGTGAGACAAAGACGGAGTGGATTGGGGAAAAGGAGCAGGTGAGATGGAGTGAGAGGAAAGAGAGGGCAGTAGCGGAGGAATTGAGAAAGAAAGAAAAAAAGACAGCAGGTAAACAGTAATGTAATTGCCATTAGATCAATTTGATCGTGGTCAGAGATCACTGCTTGTGATGATAAATATTGATCGGATAAAACCACTGAGGCAGATATATGGGCTGACATGAATATAGGCAGAGTAGAGGAGTGCGGTTACAGCTGCACTGACTCAGACTTTCACCTCCATTTCGGAAGAGGAACATGAAACTCAGGCTGAAGGGCGGCTGGTGAGATGCCCATGAGAAAGAACAACCCACTAAATGCCCCAGGAGTGCTGAAAGTACAGTAAAGCAGCCATAATCAATAATTTTATATTAGCAATGGATTAAATAATTATGCTTAACCTAAAAGGGGTCGATTGCGGTGATGAAGCTACAACTCCACAAAGCTTTATAGACCTTTTTCTTACCGTCTTGGTTTTACTACCCAAACTTTACTGTTTCGGTTCACTCTGACAGAAAATGCCCAAAAAGCACTTCTGTCTACACTGGTTTCTTTTAACCAAGTGGTTATTATTATAACCATGACAACACAGTGTGCCCTAACTCTGACAGAGGAGTTTTAACTGGAGCCTGATCACTGAATCAGGCGGGCTGATATACCATGTAATATTAGCTCACTATTGGTATCAGTTTATATTAGCTGGTCAATGACAAGAAATTGAAATACAGACATGCCAAAGATATGTTCTGACTCAGTGTTATTATCACTCTATGGTTTGTCCACTAAAGAGTAGTGACAACTTTATTTTTTAACTTTAAAAACATGTGCCCCATTACATTTCTTGGCTACAATTGTTATAAAATACTAATTACAATGCTTCTTGACTTTGTACATTTCTTAAAAACGTTAGTATGAAGTCAGAGGAAATGTAGCACAAGCTGCTGAACCTTACGGTCAGATCACATAGGCAGGAATGTGTAGTGTTAGCCATGTGCAAGTCCATCATACAAACAAGTCGGTGACTAACTCATTTGTTAGTGTTTAAAATAAATAACTGCAGGTTTAAGCTGGCCAACAAAAACCAGCTGCTGGCCATCTTCATGTTTTGTAAATATGTATTTAACAATAAGACAATCCATCATACCGATGCAATCAAAAACAGATCACAATGAAACATACAACTGAACCTACCGACTTCAAACTGAATATCGATGTGTTCGAAGGAGAGGTAAATGGAATGAAAAGCGGAGAAGAAATTATTGAAAGAGGTGAAACTGGCAGGGGAGACATGTCAAGTGCTTCCCTGCTCTTTGAAAGATTTTTGACTTTTCATTTACAGCCTACAGACTTCACTTCTAACATAGTTCTACACACGGTTCTGCATGATTGCTCGGGAATTGAAAATGGTAAAAAACTCAACAGGCGTGAGACTGGATTCATACTATATTTCAAAATGCAATTACAAGGCATTTAACGGTTTGTGTTGCCCGGACAAACAGACTCATGGAATCATGCACGAATTAGCAAAATGTTCAGGTTGGTCCAAATTCTTCCAGTGACAGAGAGCAGGCGTCTGTATTCTCTGCTCCAGAGAAGAGAGACGACAGCAGAGGAGAAGAGAGAAAACACCAAATAGACTGGCGAGGTCCCCGAGGAGCCCGCCAGCCCCCTCACTGCTCTGCAGCTTTACACTTCTGCTGCGGGTGAGCACAAAATGCATTACAACAGAGCGCGGTGGAGTGTGTGTATGTGTGTGAACAGGCAGCAAAGTGTACACTATATCTGCAGGACACACAGGAATAGACACAAACACTGGAGGAGGTTGTGATCTTAAGTTACTAAAAAGCACAAAGTCAACTTCTGCAGCTGCACTTTCTACAAAAAAAAAAAAAGTTTATTTTTTTATTTTTTACAAACCAATCGAAAGCAAGACATAAATATATTAACAGTGTGTCCTTGCCAAGCTTGAGATTTGAATTATTTCTACAGCATTTATTTTTTATTTTTCCCTTCAGAAATCTGGAGCTCAGGCTTGAAAACTGCACTGATGCAACTAAGCTCATTTTCCACCGTCAGTGTCTGTAAGGACACTTTAACATGTCTGGAGAAGTGGATGCAAAGCGTAATAAATATGTTACAGGACCCCAGGACATCAGCAAACCCTTGGAAAAACAAATCAGCTGTCACAAATGCAATGAGGTCAACGGTGGAAGACATACAGTTCTCCGGATACCTTTTAAGGTGATGATGTGGTTGGTCAGTTTTCCTATTTTGAATGCTGAGCAGATTCAATTTCTCAAGAATGCTTCAGCATGCTGGCATATGATAGCACCCCGCTGATTACATGATTCAGCTGCCTCCCATTAACATGAAGCCACAGTGCAGCCCTACAATAAAAGTTGACAGACCAAATCCCTCAATTTACTGTTGGACCTGAAATTCAAGCTGAAATTGCTTTCTTCTAAATTACCACAGTACAAAATGTTCACGCATTGGAACAAGCAGTAAAAAAAAAAACTAAATGTAGCTGCAGTCTGTTTCATTTGCATTGAATTATTATGGTTGGGCTTTTACTCACTTCATTTTGGGTCTGCAAATTGATCTGAACTGAACTGTTTACAATGAGGGAGACAAATAGCTGCGAGTGACATGGAGTGCAAATAGAAATGTCATATTGTTTAGCGCTACAGTAGAAAAAATATGCAGGTCCCTTTTTAGCTGTCTGACTTCAAAGTAGAGACCACACCTGGAAACGTTCCTTAAAGCAGACTAGATGATCAATAGTACACTGAGGAGCGCTTCTTCCAAAAAGAGAAACTCATGTCACTATTAATCAAGTGAGTCAATTCTTTAGGTTTTTTTTTTTCTTCAATATTCCCTCAGATGAAAAGACTTGTTGGGAAATAAGAGCTTATAAAATGTAATATTTCTTTGTGAGAGCAGTAAAGTCAGTTAATCATAGCTATCCTTCAGGAGTTCATGCTAAAATAAAGACTACTAGGTTCAGCTGGACAGTTGTGTAGTGTGAATTAAATGTTTAAATAACTAGCTCAACAGTTTGGGTGGAAAAAATGTGATATTTCATATTTATTTGCAGTGAGAAAGGTTGAAAAATATAAGCTACTCTCATGTCTGTGTGCTAAATATGATATGAGCTAGCTGGTGATTAGCTTAGCATAAAGAGGGAACGCAGGGACAAATAGCTAGCCAAATTTGAAAAGAGCTCCACCTACAAATGCCTCAATTTTAAATTAACATATTTTATCACACCTAATAAAATGGGGTACATGCTAGGTGATGTTCTAAAAACTTGTCACTGTACATTTCTGTTCTTGTACACATTAGCCAAACAAGATAAAACATGCTACTTAGCTTAATTTAGAGGTGGTGCTTAACACATATTTTTTAACTTTGGACAAAACACTGCTAGCTGTTTCCTACATAAACAGTCTTTATGTTAAACCAAACACCTGCTGCCTCAAGCTTCAAATGTTTGCATATAGACATCATGGTGAGATCAATCTCATCTTGTAACACTTGGAAATTGAGTGAATAAGCACATTTCCCAAAATGTCAAACTATTTCTTTTCTCTACTGTAGATAATGAGAAATGTCTGACAGCTATAATTGTAGTCATTCAAAATTAGAACGAAACATCCTCGACCAAATAATTACATGAAGGTAAATGGCAGGTGTGGAAAGATCACTAATTTCTACACTGCAACCCAAACATGAACTCACATTATGGGTGAAATGTTTTGTAAGAAACTGTACAATTATTATTTGTTTCTTTTTTATTCACTTTGCTTTTTGTAACTGACGTCTGCCTTCCAATTACTTCTGAACATGAACCACAACCTGAAGAACCGAGCCTCAAAAGATTAATACTGATACCAATTATTAATTAATCAAGTATAGATTATATTAAAAAAGAAATATTTTAATGTTTTTCCCTTTCTTTGGTGTGTTAAATTCATCCGTCTTCCCTTTGTGCTTGTCCCTGTCTGTCCATCTGTTGTGTTTCATTCTCATCATCACGCCTTCCTTCTACTGCTTTTCATCCCTGCTGTGAGGTAGAGGAGCTGCAGCTTCATTCTCATCTGCACACTCACAGTCTGGACGGCATCCACGAACACATAAGAAGAAAACAAGTGACAAAATGAATGAGTGGAAAATAGAAAATTAGGAATCCAAAAAATAACCATAACTTCAATGCTTATGTTTCTACTTACATGAGGCAGGCTGGTCATTTTCCTCATTAACACACTGTGGTCAGAGTCATTATAGACATTCTTGTCCTGACCTGGGTCGTTTGCTAACATGTATAACTCTCCAGCGTGGACATCAGATACGTTCACCTATATAAAGAGACAGATGGATGATAGACACATATAATCTGTTACTGTCACTGCAAATGTCTCCAACATATTGTGCCAGACAAGACGGATGGATCCCCAACCCAAACTCATACATTCAGAGAGAGGAGGGTAACGGAAAGATAAGAGATGATTTTCATGCTGTGCAGGTGATGCTGTAGTTTTACAGAGTTAATTCTTACCTGGAATGTTTTGGGGTTGAAGCCCAGCCACAGAGTGTATCTATAGTCCCAGGAGCGTAGTGAGTAACCCATGACCTTTATGTCTTTAAGGTCAGGGAGATCTGAGTTCACCTAATAGAAGAATATTAAACTTTAATATCATCTTAAAACCTTTCTGCAGTGCTGTCAAATCTGCATCTGCCAACTCATCCTGCGAGCAAGCCAATGAGCTAATGTCAGGCTGCCAAGCGGTTCCGTACGGAGATTAACCTACAGCGGACGCAGCACCCATTAGGATATTTTAATTCAGAGATCCGGTGCTTATAGCTGGCAGATCTGGAACAAGCAAGCACTTGATGCAGAAGGGTCAAAGAGCGAATTACAACGAGAGTGTTAACAATCGCTCACTTTTCATGCCCTTCATTAATGTAAATGACTTAAATGTAACTTCAAAATCTTCAAAAGATGAACAGCGTTACATGTTTGTAACATAACATCTGCCTTCTTTCTGCTTGATACAAAAAAAGATAATGATTTAACCTTTAGCCAGCTCATGAATGCTTTTTACTTTGCTCTAGCACTCTAGTACCTGTGGTGTATCAGCAGGTCGAGGGTACTGGCTAAAAGATATGGCCTCCTCGTCCTCTCCTCTTTCTCTGTGTCTGAAGGTGTAGGCCAGGTTGTCTCCCTCTGTACACAGCTCCTCCTGAAAGCAAGAAAACACAGCAGAGAACCAAGGAAATAAATGTCAGAGTCAATTGGATCAAAGATTCACGTCAGGCATGTTTGGACCAGTTTATCGAGTGTTTACTTGATTCATTTTTTTGAGCTGTGTTAATACAATACCATTTCAGCTAACCGCATCAAGATGCCAGAAACGTCTCAGTTCTGTTGTGTGGTGTAATTTAGAAGGAATCAGAATGTCATCTGAAGTACACGAACATCATCAAAACATGTTTTTAACTAAAGACCAAAGAAACTTGATTACTAAAGTCTACCATGTTTAATCATTGTTAGAGATTTAAATTCAAGCTTGGTTACTGGTTAAATTAAAGTTGGCTACTGATGATACACCAAGTGGTATCCCATTTCCAAGTTAAAGATTTCAACCCCTACCGCTTTTGACTCTGTTTTCAGATCCACTACCAATGAAGAGCTTCAAAACAAGTGGTAGGGCCAAGGGAAGGGAATTGGGAGTGGGCCTAAGTCTACAGGGATGCTAGCACCACCATGAGGCTTTGCACTGAATGCTAACCTCAGCATACGAACATGCCAGCAATGACAATGCTGACATGCTAATGTTTAGCAGCTACTGTATGTTTATGATATTCACTATTACAGTTAACATTTGCCAATTAAAAACAAGGTATTCTGTCAAAAAGCTATAAAAGTTATTACAGTTTATCCTGATCAAAACATTAATATCTAACGAATTTCATGGCAATCCATCCAATAGATGAGACACTTCACTCAAAACCACAAATGTCAACCTGCTGTGGCGCTACATGAAAAATCAAAAGGATCACAAAAATCAATAGCATTTATCCTTTGGGGTACACGTCTGTTCAAAGTTTCATAGCAATCAATTCAATAGTTGCAGAGATATTTTAGTTTAGGCCAAAGCAGTGGAACAGTAAAACTTTACAACTGTGGCTGAGACAAAAATCAAGTGATCGGTAGAAGCATGAGTCATGAAGTGACTACCCCCTGAAAACTATTAAGATTAAAAAAGATTGAGTTATTACTCCTATATACCTCAAAAGAAACTTCAGGACAAGGTTCAGGAGTTCTCAGGCCAGCCATGTGGGAGACGGTGGGAAAAACATCCACCAGCTCCACCACGTTTTTTATAACTCTGTAATCTAAAAAAAGAAAGCGGTCAGCCAGTTAGACAAACTCTTACACACAGGCACTGAAAGCAAAACAGTCAAGATATCTAATGTGACTCGACACCCTGCACTTACATTTCATCATCATTGCACCATTTGCATTTGAAGTAAAAACTGTCCGGAGGCAAAAAATCAAAGTGTATCCCTGTCTAAACACTTTTAAAGCTGAAGTATATATCAAAGACTTCATTAAAATCAAGATGGCATATTAATAAATTTTTTAACAAGGTTCATACAAGCAATTATGACCAAAAAATTTAAATCAAACCTGAGCTTCCTTTTGTGGCTTGATAAACATGGTGTGTTTAAGGGGAAAAGAATTGCACGTTTCTTGTTATCACTAGTGATTAATAGTTGTCAGTGGTGGTGGGGGGGCTTACTCTTAAAGCTGGGCTCTGATTTGCTTAAGACATCAATAAAGGGAAAAGTAGCCCCTTCCAGCCAACCATGGGCTGCAGTGACACCGGGAACGTAGAAGATCATAGGGACACGTGTAGCCACATCAAAATTTGAATATTTTGCCCATTCGCCGTGCTCACCCAACGACCAACCTGCAACATACACAAAGATGGAGAAAGAGAGATCAATGTCACTCACTGTGTTGACAGTATGTACTGAGACAGATGAAACAAAGGACTGAATGAACATAACACAGATGATGTTTTAGATGCAGAGGCAATGTGTTTTAACAGCCATCTTAAATTTGACAATGATGGTGTTTGGCTGAGCTTTACTGAGTATATATCGTGGAAAGGATTCATTCCAGCATCCTCTACTGAAGGAGACATTAAAAGAAATTGAATTTCCAAGTTAAAAAAAGAGGGAGGTAGCAGAGGAGAGCTGGGCTTTTTAGATGAGAGCAAAATTGTGGAAGAAGTTGGTATCAGAATATGCTGTTACAACACTGCCATCTGGTGGTGAAACACAAACACAGACAAAAACCACCACACGTCTAATATCTACCTAAAAATAAACACTCAACTTCCTAAAATATGCGCATTGAGAAGCTGATAAGTGACAGTTGAGCTTTTTATCACACTAAATACTGAGGAAAAAATGTTTTAAACTACAAAAATTAAACACCAGCAGACTTAAGTCAAGAGCCATTCCCAGTTATTTTCAAAGCATGTGTTTACTAACCGTGATCTGAGGTGAACACCACCATGGTGCTGTCAGCCAGTCCCAGCTTATCAAGAGCGCCCAGCAGCCGTCCAACCTGAGCGTCCATATAAGACACAGCAGCGTAGTAGTGCTGACGGATACGCAGCTGGAAGACAATGACACGCAATACTATTAGCATTTGTTTCAACGAGTAGCAACATGGTGACCAAACTGTAAATGATGAGCAATCACTTCATACTTGGAAGTCTTTAGGGATTGGTCCGTAGGGGAAGCTAATGTTGAGTTTTTGGACGTCGTCTCTCTTCCTCACATCCATAAAGGGGTTGTAGGCAACAGGAGGAAGGAGTTTGGGAACATCAGGATCAGGGGCCAGAGTCATTTGATCTATTGGATATAGGCTCAGGTACTCCTGTAATATAAACACACCATGGATTTACATTATGACAAAACAGATTTTTTTTTCTGGCCCTTTATTATTTTTATGCATATTTATTTGGCCTGCTTGGCCAAAATTTTAAAACCTTGTGTCAAAGAATCATGACATTTCTGATCCAACCTATATTTTGAGCTTACCGTTTACTCCTTGCCTCTGTAAATCTTCTCTAGTTCAGATCCAGAACTGTGCAGGATGGCTTAATAAAAGACTGTTTAAATATCTTAATAGCTCTGTCACATATAGGACTGATATTATGATCATATCTGACGGTATTTTAAAAAGCTGTTGTGACCACTGACCTCTAGGGAGGGGCATCTCATCATCTCAAAAACCAATGTTTTCTTTATCTTGATTTTATATACTATATTTTGTTGGAAGTACAGATAATTCTACTTTACGCCTTCTTTTTCATCTCCTTCCCTCTGTTTTTTCTCTGTAAGCACCTTGTAACTTCCATTTCAAAACTTATTACATTAAAATGATATGACATGGCAAATGACATTACATTGAAATGACCATCTGCTTCCATGCATTTTAAAGTACAATTTTTAAGATAATACCTTAAAACAAAGACCCTCATATGCACTGTAAAAACATTACTTCATACTACTCCACACTGTTATCCTATTATCCACACAAGATATAATTAGATCTAATTACCAAACTGTCTGTCAGATACAATTTAGTAACGATTATTAAGAATGAACAGTACACAGGAATCACCTTCTCATGACCAACAACATGGTAAGTTGATGACTTTTCAAAGGAGATGAGTTTTGACCCCCTGCAGACATCCTCAGATGTTTTCAGATCAATGTGCTTTCATCTTTGCAGAAATCTTTTTTTCACGTTGGTATTTAATTTGGCTCTATTCTCTCTCTGTATGTGTCCACATGATATGGGGAGAAATCGTGTGTTGCATACATCACATGCTGACAGAAGAGAGCTGCCTTGACCTTTTCCCTCTTTTCATCTCTCAACTTATACTTTGTGGGAAACCTCAGACATTCGTCTCTGCTTCATCACCTTCTGCTCTCATTCAGTTTCCACTTCATCATGCTCTCCTCCTCCTCCATGCCAATTTGAGTCCTCCTCATGGATCAATCCTCATTAAATTCACTTCACATACAGTATGTACCTCCCTCTACCAGCATCCAGTGGTTTCCTTTCTTTATTATATTCCTAGGTTTTAGCACATGCAGCATTACATCACTACATCTCCTTGATGAATGCAACTTTGGACTTCTATTTCATTAAAAAAAAAACTCAACTAAGCCATTTTTAAAACCTCACTGTTGGTGACTTACTGAGAAACTGGTGAATTTTCAGTCTACACATATCCTCTCCTCCTCCTCCTCCATGTTAACACAATTATTTGCACAGTTCTTGGTCTCCTGAAAATTATGGCTGTGTTTTTGACCCGGATTTGTCCACAATAAGGACGTTAAAGAAAAACTGCCTCCTGCATTATGGTGTCCACATTTCCACCTTACATACTCAGCCTGTAAGTACTACTATGCCAATATAACTTTGATATGTGCCAACATTTTAAAAAATGTTTTAAAGTTGGCACATATCAGTTATATACACAGATATCAATTAAACTGTGATATACCAATATCAGCTGATACTACCAGCTGACTGATATATCTGGCTCTAACCAGTGAGAGAACAAAGCCTTCTTGTCATCTTCATGCATGAGCATTACTGTAATTCCACAAGTTATGTCCTGTTAAATGTTTGGAGTTTGTATAACTAAGATGTTCACTCCATGGCTCTGCAAACCCATTAGTCAAGGTTCAAAAGCACATTTCACAGCATTATCAAGTCATGTAGGTTTGATTAGACATGCTTGACCACTGATCTTCACTAGACATGAATTCTAAGCTGAGACAGGAATCAGCTGTGGTAAGACGGCGTTTGAGTGTTTTATTAGAGGAATAAAAAATCCTGGGAAGAAAACAAAATTTGTCCTAGCCCCTAATAAACACATGAAGGTTTCTCCAGACACTAACAAATAATCAAAATGAATATTACATAACAGCAAGCAGCTCGTGTTGGAACTAGTCCACTTGACGAGGGAACAAATGTATTAGATTAGCATCTGAAACAGTGTGAATGAGATTTAATCCAAAATCTTGTGGGACAAGAACTGCCAAACATAACCTTTTGTGATGAATGAATTCTTGTTAGATAGAAACAAATCTATCTAATCAACACTTATTTTACAGTTGTGTGCGTGAATAATGTAATCAAATCATATATTACCTGTAGATTAAGTAGTAGGTATGACAGCCACCTGCAGGTTTTCACAATCTAACTATCTTGATTTAACGCTATCTAAGCATTATGTTCATTACATTTCAAGCAGGGGTTGAATGCGTATACATTAGCTCATGTACCTGTGGTATCCTGAAGGGAATGTGCGGTTTGTGAAAGCCCACAGCCAGGAAGAAAGGAGTCTTATCGTTGACGCGAGTCTTCAGTAACCTCACCGCCTCGTCTGCGCTCTCCATGTCGGGGAGGGTTCCCCCAGGCTGCTCGGTCACGTTCACAGCACACAGTAAGTTGGCGTGCAGTTTACCGTCCTCTCCTTTACACATCTGGAAATAAAGTTTTTATACAGATACAATTGAGTTTACAGTGTGTTTTGTATTTCAAGGTTCCTACAGGAGACATCACTATTTTATTTAGTTAAGGAGATACACAGAAACAAAGCTAAATGAAGCACTTACAGTCCCCGCCAAGACATAAAAAGTCATTAAAGCTCAAATAAAGGCAACAAAAAAAAAAAAGATATAAAAACATATATTTACTTATTTACTATATTTACTTCTTTGTTAAAGTCGTGTGGTTTTGATGGGTGAAAGGTTATAATCTTGCAGTATTTTTTTTTTTTTTTTTTTTTTTTTTTTTTTTTTAAATGCAGTCAGGCATGATGTGCCACTACAGCATTAGACTTAAGAGGCACGGTAACAAAACTGCAAATTGACGAGAGGATTTTCTGTAATGGGAAGTTGAGATAAATGGGAACAGTTGCTGGCACACACTGGCAAACTGGGGAAGTGATTAATACCACAAGATCTAACAGTCACTACTGGTACAGCAGGGAGGGCTGGGGATGTGAGATATTGCCATTGCTGGAAAAATCTGCTGTTTTGGGTGTGTGAAGTCAAACGTATAAAAAAGTTACTTTATGAGGTGAAATGGATGAAAAGGGCTTTCTGTCTTGTACCTTTTCTTTCTCAAATCTGAATGAAGCAGGATGGTAGGCAGGGAGCGACCAGCTGTATGGATAATCATCAGTGTGGTTAGAGGCGATACCTATAGACAGAAAAACAAAACAACCATTGTTACCACCAAACAATCTGACTGACAGGGTCAAGACATTTTCTCAGTAGACACAGCACATTCCTGCAGACCTCATCATTAACCAGCAGTACATCTGTGCTTCTTGTTGCAGTTTATTTCCACATTCAGTATCACTTCCTAAATCTGCACTTGTTTGTGAAACTTATGCTGTAAATTCTTATTGAAGTTTCATATTTATAATCTCACCTGGGTGAAACACCTTGCCCACAGACATAGTGAAGTACCCTCTAGATTTAAAGTACTGTGGGAGAGTTGTGTAATTTCCAGAGTGGACTCTCCAGTAGGACTTGAAGTCGTAGAGCCTGGTTGTGTCTGGTCTGCGGCTGGTTAGCATGGATGTACGACTGGGAGCACACACTGCTTGCTGACAGAGAGAGAGAGAAAGTGGAGTTTACAAAATCCAATTTTCACACACAGACTGAGCTGTTTTCATAGTTACTCAAAACACTGACTGACCTGTGCATATGCATTGAGAAAAACTTGGCTTTTGGATGCCAGTTGATCGATGTTTGGTGATTTTACCACTGAGTCCCCATAGCAGCCCAGCGATGTCCTTAAATCATCTGCCATGATGAAAAGCACATTTCTTCTCTCTGAAAGCAAAGATAATCACAGTGGGTGAATTAATGTTTCTCTCTGCTTGAAGGGAACCACTAGAAATGAGTTTAATAATAGTTTTCACACAGCTGCAAAGAAAAATTGTGAGAATGAAATAAAATGGGAGTAACTTTATGAGAACATAAACAGTAGTCTCTGTTCATTACAATATACAGACAGGAAAAACACCACAAAATAAAGCTCAACAGAAACTAGCAGGTTTCACTTCCAGCTTTTTACAGCTTCAACACAGCTAACCTACAAACACAGCTATGAACAGGCTCCATTAACTAGTGAATTTAACGATAAAAACAACTTAACATTAGCGAATAATATCTACAGCCACAAAATAAACTGAATAACGAGCATTCATTAGCTGCTAATGAGCTAATTTATTAGATTAACAGTTTAAACAGAGAATACAAAGTCTAAACTATGATACGACAACTAGCCTGAAAAGTATTAAAATGCTAAAAACTCCTCACATAAGTTTCACAAGTTCTGCTTACTAATTGTTCATTTCCGACAGTAAATAAAGTGTAACTCACGTCTTCTGGCAGCAGCAGACAGAGTCAGTGTGTGAAGACTCAGCAGCAGAAGACATATCTGAGCAGATATGTACATTTTGGTGTGGTGCCAAACAAAAGAAACACTTTAACTTTAAATAAAGTTAAGTTAAAAGTGCAGCTGGCATCTCCTCTCAGTCCCTGCAGTCTTCCCCAACTCAAAACAACTCAGCGTGCTGTTGTCATATTAAATAACTTCCTGATGAGCGCGTCACCTGACTGTTACGTTTTCATTGGTCCGCTCAGCAGGTGCCCCGCCCCAAAGCGGTAATCATATTAGTTAATTGATGTGTCAATCATTTTAATACTAGTGGGTACCAGGGTCTGGTCTAATTACTGCAGGTGGTACTGAGCACTGGACTCTAAATGAGAAATCACCGGAAGCAACTGTGTGAATGTTATATTATTATGTGTCTCATTGTTGTTGAACATTGAGCTTATTGGTTCAATAGCTCAAAACAAAGACACACATTTTTATCCTAAAGTGTTTTTAACGGGGTTTTTCTATATCCAAGTTGAGTGTCTAAG
Organism: Scomber japonicus; assembly: GCF_027409825.1. Lineage (NCBI taxonomy): Eukaryota > Metazoa > Chordata > Actinopteri > Scombriformes > Scombridae > Scomber > Scomber japonicus. Next base: position 8,732,948 of record NC_070585.1, read on the forward strand.
GATAGAGTGTGTTGTTTGTTCACATTATAAATCTCTCTGGAAAAAAGGAACTTTTTAAAATATTGAACTGACTAGAAATACATTTCGTTTTGTGTCATCTTGGTAGTTTTATATATTCTGAGGTCTTCCATGTTGCTTGTGTTGTACATAGTTAGTAGAAGTACTTGTATAGGCAGCTATTAGAAAAAGTATGTATTATATGGCACACATGTATTATTAGGCACATTGAGTGCAATGATTTCTAAATAATGTTGTTTACTCTATCTGCTGCTGCAGTCCAGATATCCTCTTCTATGGATTATATCCAATAAAACAAGTCAAGACCCTACTAACCTGTTTTATCTTAATTGAGGAATAACTTAAAACTTCCCTTAAGGGGATTAAAGTCACATTGTTACATGGGACCTGGGGGAAAAGCCTTTGCCTATTGCTCTTACAGTACACAAAAGTAATATAATGACTGATCACATTTGTTTTCTCAAGCACATTTTCTCTATGAGAACACAGCTAGCCCCTCCAGTGGTGTTTTCTCCAATGGTATTGTAGATATCCAGTTTTCCTATATTAAAGGGCTTTGAGGCATGGCATTGATATTACTTTTAAATGTAGTAGTAGCACTGTGTGTGTGTTGGTGGCTTTTTTCAAGGTGCATGTGATTTATATGGTGCTGTATTGTATAACATTTAATGTAGGTGTTTGAGAATATACTTGACATTTAAATTGCAAAAGAAAATGAATTAGGCCTTAAAGCCTCATGTTTAAGCCTGTTTAAGGAAAGTACAGAATAAGACTCTTTATGCTTTTCAGGTGGATATTTTTGGCCTTTCAACAACAGAATAGGATCATCCATCATCTGCTAGTCCACCCAGATGACCAGGAAGAAGAGGAAGAGACTGATGCTGGTGTGGATGATGAGGATGGGATTCAGGAGGCTGAGGGTCAGGCTGAACCTTGTGGAGGTTATCGAGACTGCGAAAGGGATGGGGGTCAAGATTGGCTTGACTGACCAAATATGAGCACTTCTGGCCTCTCAGGAGCTCCAGCTCTTCCCCCAGCTGATCGTTTAACTTTTCCTCATGCTGAACAATACACTTTTCTTAACGTTAATCCATTCACTGTTCCTGAAAACAACACACACCAAATCGTAAAATATCCTATTAAAAATGGATTGCTTCAAACAAACGTGAACTCAACCTTTAAAGCTCACAGTAATAGAAAGCATATTGGACATTTATTGGAAGATTTCAAAACAACCAACTTAACATCTGGTATAGTGGACGTATTTTGGACACAACTAATGAAGAATAAGGACATGTTGCATCTGATATTGGCACTGATGCACTTATTGATGAGGCTGCTGTTTCTGTAGAAGATGACTTGGATGGTTTACTAATGACTTGTTTATGTTTATGTTTCCAAGTTAACATAAATAGAAGAATGAGGAGTGCAAAATTCAACATCATCAAGAGGCCAAGAAGACAGAACTTAATTTCATTTGGAGAGAGATTTGGAGAGGTCTGCCTTGCTGAGGAGCTAAAGAAAGAGTGGAAGAAAGGAGATTACTGAGAATACACTGTCTGTCTTCCAGATCAATGATAGATGTTGATATATAGATGATAAGTGAGTCAAATTTGTTGTCATTTCTATCTGTTTTCAGCAGTGTTAATCCAGAGGATTGTGATGATTGTGTGACTGGAATGAATCCATGCTCTAAGTGTGTGTTTTGGAATGAGAGTTGAATAAACAGTAGAAAATCAATCAAAATCATAATGAAACTGGCAGAGTTCAGTAGAATGATGAAAAGGTGCCACCAAAGGTTTGCGGAGGATCAGTGAGAACGTTCTGGCATTTTTAATGCTGTGTTGTAGCACCACTTGTCCTTTTCCCTGCAGGTGGACTAGTTTAAAAGAATCAGAGGTTGACATGCACCCAACCTTTAAAAAGAGTGTTGAGGAAACACCTGAACTCTGATCAAGCGTTACTATTTAAAGGGAGGCACTGTTAGAGAGGAGATGAAGAGTCTGAACAGGTCAATTAAAATGTTCACTGTTTAGTTAAGCTTTGAGTCAGAAGCCCACACACTGTATGTCACACCTGTTAATCCATGTATCACTTACTTAATAACTCAACTCTTAACTTATACCCATTAATTTATTACTCTTCATAAATATTACTCATACAGTTGTAGGGTTCAAAATTAACACCCAACACCAATTACCAAATATGTGTAATTGTGGTCACTGAATCACAGTTTCTGGCCATGTTCACATGAATGTGTTGATGCAGCGTTAATGAAATAATTAACAATTATTCAATTTAACTTTATTTTATCTGAAACTTGTATTCATTGCATTTTATTTAATTGTTCATGTTCAATTTATAATAAGCCAATTAAGTATTATGCTCTTTGTGTCTTTTTTATTTGTGTTTCATTTTTTTACATGGACAAAAAATATTTCATTTAATTTCTCCCTTGACTTCTGTGTATTGATGAATGTCTTATTTCACATTCCTGACTGGCCACCTGTCAATCAAACACAAGTGTGATGTGGAAACTTGAAGCCTCCAGTGCACAAACACTGAGAATGAACTTTACAGTGAAGTAGGACACATCTTATGCCCAGCAGTTAATCCTTTACAATTAAAAAAAATGCATATAGGCCTAATATAATCTGTATTTTTCAGTAAGGGAAAATAAGTATTTGTGATTTTAAGAATTTTAATGAGAAATTGAAAAACTTTTGTAGATAGACCATAGTAAACACAAATGATCATGCCATGCAGACTTCAAATCTGTAACTCCAAATTAGTTTTGGTACATAATGTATAGATTTCATTTTACGGGTTAAACTGAGATTGAATGATTTACTTTCTGTACCTTTACACTGCTGTAGCTCTCACTCTGCATCCAGTTGGCCGTAGCAAATGTTTCTTTGTTGAGGAATAGTTCAATGCATAGTCTGGTAAGGGGGTGTGGCGTACTTCCTGACACAGAGTAACCCCTCGCAGTAAACATAGACGATCTTTGTTACGTTAATCATGGCAGACACCACAGCTAAGCGTGAACCTGACACTGTTGAAACTGATGAATTAACTCAGAAAGTGAAGAGGGCGAAAACGGACTCTAAGAATGGTCGAGGAGAAGTTGGAGATGAATTTGAAACAGATGTGCTCTCTGGTTTCCAAAGCTCCGCCGTGCTGAGCGACTCTGGCCGGGAGAAAACCATCTTTATCCGGGGAAAGGTAGCTAACTAACGGCTAGTAAACAGTTAGCCAACCTAGCCTTAATGCTAACAGTTTTTTTTAACTAACTCCAGCTGAAGTTATGTAGCACAGAGCAGCTGTGCGGTGCTGTCTGCATGTTATAGTTGCATAGAAGCCTATTAGAGATGGTGCTTATATTGTAGAACATATAAAGGAGCCCACCATGTCTTTTTTTATATATGTGAAAGCAGAAGTGAGTTATTATAAACCTGCTGGTGTTGCATTGACCACAGCATGATTGATTAATACCATGCATCATTCCCAGCTTGCAGATGAGGATGCTGTGGTTATCCTGGAGAAGACTCCCATCAGAGAGGACACCCTGGCTGAGCTCTTCACTGGCTCCAGGCTGAAGCTGGAGATGAAGAACGACATCTACAGCACATACCGGCTCCAGCCTCCTCCTCACCTCAATGGTACAGCCAGCAAAATGACACTGACCAGTTACTAATAGAAGTGGAAAGGTGGCTACTAACCTGATTGTGTTTGTTTGATTTGCAGAGATCAAAACTACAGTGGTGTGTCCGGCCACAGAGAAGCATGTAAAGAAGTACCAGCGTCAGGAGAGTTTCCTGGTGGAGGAGACGGGCGAGGACTATAAGACCATCACTCTGCCCTACATTCAGAAGCAGAGTTTTAGCGTGCAGGTCAGTGCAAGTATGGTTAACTCCTCTGGTGACATCTTGATCAAAATGAATTGTGTTTTTTTTTTAACATCACTTTCACCCCAACAGTGGGTACTCAACATCCTGGAGAAGAAGGCGGAGGCTGATCGGATAGTGTTTGAAGATCCAGACAAGGACGTCGGCTTTGTCCTCCTGCCGGATTTCAAATGGGACCAGAAACAGGTGAGAGACGGGAATATACAACACAGTAGAGAGTGAGGAGACACGGAAGGTGCAGTTCAACACAAAGCTTACTTAGCTTAGTTATTTCATACATTTATACTCACACTTATTCACCTTTTCACCTGGTATGACAGAAAACTTTGCTTCAGGCTCAACTTTGAAGTCCATTAGGTAGCAGATCAGTGAACAGAACATGACTTAAGACATTATAAGTGTCACAATTTTGGGACATGCATTACTTTATGATTTTAATAAAGACACATTTTTACTGTGTAGTATAGGTTTCCTCTGTGCAACTCTGTCAGCTCTTGAATTTAATTTAATTATTTTTCAGACTGCTGTTTGTGTGCGACCAACAGTTTAAAACCCAGTTTCAGGTCTAGTTCAAAGGTTTTGCAGCATGTTAGATGTGTACAGATGCTTAAATTTGCTGAGTAACTATTACAGCTGATATCCAGAACAATGGATGGTGCCTTTTTGATGTCTGTCTTCTCTTTCAGGTGGATGATTTATACCTGATTGCCATCACACATCAGAGGAACATCAAGAGTCTCAGAGATCTGACGTCAGATCATTTACCACTGCTTCAAAACATCTTCCAGAAGGGAAAGGTGAGTTCACATGATCTGCTCCTTTCTATTTTAGACAGCTAGGATAAGACACAGCTGTTTAAAAGTAGAAAGGGTCCTGAAAATAATCCAGACAGAATGATACCATCTGTCTCTATGTGACGTAGGAGGCCATCCTGCAGCGCTACAACCTGCCAGCCAGTAAGCTGAGAGTCTACCTGCACTACCAGCCCTCCTACTACCACCTCCATGTCCACTTCACCAAGCTGGGCTACGAGGCACCGGGCTGCGGTGTGGAGCGCGCCCACCTCCTCGCAGACGTCATCCAAAACCTCCAGGCCGACCCTCAGTACTACAAAACCAGGACCCTGTACTTCCCCCTGAGGGCGGACGACGGACTGCTCAGCAAGTTTAAGGAGGCGGGGAGGCTGTGACTTCACTAAGCTCGCACTCAATCTCCATTTCTAAACTCCCGTCCAGACTGTGTAGTTTAAACTATGAGACGCAAACCCAGCACCTTTTTTTTGGGGTTAAGCTACAAACATTATCTCTGTGCTGATGTCGATTCATGACTTAAATTATAACGATCCAGAAGAGATTTCATTAAAGGACAATTTCACACTGTAACTGATAAGTAATCACCAAATTCTTGTGCTTATTTTATACATGTTTGGATGTGTTATTTGTACATTTTCCAGTCTGGATCCTCACTAAGGTGTTTTAATAATCATTTTGTATACTGTCCAGTTTTCATTATGAGATGAGATTGTAGGAGTGGATGTGACACCAGTGGATACATTAATTATCTGTATAAACTGATGTGTTTTCTAAATGTTTGACTGAAATAAAAGTCATTTTTTTCTAATCAGTCTGGTTTTGAGGGGAAAATCTGAAAAGCCTCATAGATGGATTTCTAAAGCTTGTTAAAGCAGTGAAAGCACAAATGTATATCATGTTTAACATGCCACAGGGTTTCAAATCTATATATATTTTGTTTGTGTGACAAAATTTCACTTTTTTGTCCAATCCATATCAGATTGTTGCTAAATTAAGTAACATCTTGATATCTTGGAGGGGAAGATGTTGCCAACACAGGGAAAATACCTACAAGATGAAATGTTTACTGTGCTGGTGTAGTTTCATCTTTGACCTTATAAGACAAGTTTACATTAGGAGATGGTGAAGTAAATTGATACATATGTAGTTTTAACTTCAAAGTTTCACATTTAAAATCCTGTTGAGATCCAGTAAGTGCTCACATTAACTCAGATTCAACACAGGGTGGCAGTGTTTATCCTAAACTTTCTAACTGCAACTACTTTTATGTAAAAAAATGTCTTTAGATAGTATTCTGAGGTCAGTCAGTCTCTTTTATTTAAAGAGAGTTAATAGTATGTTGCATGCTGAAGGTTTACAGGTCATGTAAACACTAAGCTATAAATGTCCACCAAACTATAGTTTACCCGTCAGCCTACATACCTCTGGTGCTGAAGGACCATGTTTAGTTGGATTGATGCCTTCAGGGCCAGAGGTTTACACATACATGCACCAACAGACCTGCAGTAAAGTTGAGCTGCAGTCTGAGAAACACAAAGATGTAACGTCACAGCTTTAGATGTTCAAAGTTGATTCATGATTAAATAGTTTTTGATTACATTATTCACAGCGGACATCATTTTCTTTCTTAAATCAGCTGGGCGGTGCTGTGCTTTGTGCTTGCGGTGCCTTCAGGTGTTCCTTGTAAAAATGGAAATTTTATCGACTGAACAGCACCAAGACCTTTAAAGGACGGGTTCCCAATTTTTCAAGTATGTCTTAAAACAACAGTCATGAGCCTAAATGAACGTTGACACATGTTTTTCTTGCTTTAATCATTCGTCCTGTTCATAATGAAAACTAGAAGACCCCTTCATAATGTGCTTACATTGTTTGTGATGGAGGCTATATCTACACTTGTCCTTCTTTGCAAAAATGTATCTTAAAGTTGATCTGAAGCTAATGTGAAACTTCAGCTGTCCAAATGAGTCATATCAAGTCTTCTATGTTTCAACATTACAGTGTTTTTAGTGCCAAAGTCCCTTGTTTTGTTACTATACTTCCACCACAGCTCAACAGTGAAACACAAAGAGGGACTTTGATGCTAAAAAGACTGTAAATGTGTCAGATATCCACTTGATATGACTAACTCAGAATAGAATAGAACAGAATAGAAGCTTCACATCTACTCTTAAATGACTGTGTGGACACACTGTGGATTTTGTCCTCCATCACTTATACTGAAAGCACATTTGAAGGAGATCCTCAGTAAAAGAGGAAAACCTCTTTTACTGTTCATATGGACACATGACTCACTTAAAAACTGTAAACCAACTCTTTAAAGCATTATATTAATAAACTCTTTCTTATTAATCATTTTGTTCTTGAACCTCTTTTTAAACATAAGAAGATACAACTTGTAAATTACTTACATTAACATTTTACAAGTTACAAAAGAGGCATTACATCATAGATCTTAGACACCATTACAATCATTATAAAATATAATCAATACTTAGGAAACCTGCCAAATAATAATGCATTGCATTAAGTTATGTTAGGAATATAGATGTGGATTCTGTATGTTTGCTCTGTTTAAGCCAATAGGAATTAATCTTATTCATCAAACTCTGCATCAAAGTGACTTTAAGTAAGAGCGTGAAGAGAAGTGTCTATTTTTTTGAATGTAAAATGAGTTTTCTTTGCTATGTGATGGGATATTAGGCTACTACATCAGTTTCAAGTCAAGATAGGAAAATTTCCGAGCCGTTCTTAAACGCGGCGTCAACCGAGTAGAGGACGCCAGGGCAGGACTGAGACAAATAATCCAATCATTAGTCCACTAACAGCGCTGATGTCTTGGTTTCAGTCTCTGAGGGATGACTTCACTCTGAAGCCGTTTGAGACTCTGCAGACACAGTAAGTAAACTGTCCCCATCGTGTTTACAAGCTTTTTACACACCGACATGCACTTCAGTCTGTGTCAGGCCAACTGTGGCTCTATGTTATGCGCTGTGGATGATGAGTTATTGGGCTGCGGGGGATTTATGATGTTTGATTGGTGATCGATACATGTGGTCGATACAGAGCACTGGCGCTGCTTTTTTTGTCTTTTAAGCTTTTGTTTGTGCATCGAGTGAAGCGGCTGATGGAGGAAAAGTCTAAATGTTCTGTTTAGGATCATGACTTACTTGCAACATGTTTGGCTGTTTGTTAGATTACTGATTACTCTGAAGTGTCCTTTAAGTCCAGTTGTGTGATTTTTTTTATTTTATTTTTTTATAGGGCTTTATTGATATCATGTTGTGATTTTTCTAACTGATAATTGATTTAATTTCTATATTAAAATGTATAAAACTGTTAAACTAGAAGTCTCCTTTTGGTCATCATTAGATAAAACTTTGCCAGCTAAATAATCAACTCTACTCTTAGATAAACATTGATTTTTCCATGACTTGATTCAACCACAAAATAGTTGCTTTACTTTAGTTTAGAGCTTTTAACTTCTTAAGATTAATTCTGTGACAGTTTGGGTCTTTTAAAATGGATTTCAGAAGTGTAGAAATGTACCCACAAATAAGGTTTTTGGGGCTGGGTACATTGCCTTAATTGGCTAATAGGACCCTGCTCTTATCACTTTCCCCAAATCTCACTGTTTGTATTTCATGATGTAAAAGTATATTATACTTTTATAATCATGCATTGAAATTTTGTATTCCACCTTTTCCTTTTAGGATGAATGTTCTCCACTTCAGTGTGCTGCTGTCAGATCTGTGAGGTCATGAGAACATAGTGTGCGTGTGTATTTGTGTGTGTGTGTGTGTGTGTGTGTGGGAGAGAGAGGGAGCTCAGTGTTTGGCAGAGGCGGGTCAAGGACAGTCCAGATTAAACTGTTATCTATCTTTTTTTGTGCGGGAACCTCCTCTGTGTAATCCCGAGTACAGACACTGATTGATTCAGACTCAGCCGTGTGGTCTGTCAGCGTGCTAGGATGAATGAAAGACACTATTGATCAGGGCTCTGCTGATCTGATCCTCATGACGACGCGCTCTGGAACAATGTAGACGTCTGATTAGAGTGTTTCTTAGTGCTGATAACGGAGCGTGGCCCTCCAAACTCTGATAAATCATGATGCTGGACTAGTCAGTGGCATTAAATGGAGTCGGAGTTATCACACTGGATGAGGATACAGGAGTTTAAGGGCATCAGTGCTGCTAATCTGACTGAGAAGCCTGATAAATATGCTTTTGTGTGTATGTGTGTGTGTGTGTGTGTGTGTGTGTGTGTGTGTGTGATTGTGATTTGTCGCAGCCACCCTGATTATAGGGCTGATCAGGTCATCTGTCACTGGGTCATTACACAAACCCTCTGAGGTTTTACAGTGATATCCTGTTTACTGTTCCTCACTGTGAGGAAATCCTATCATGATCATTCATAATACACAATTAGACAATTAGACATGTTACTGTTAATGCGTCATGCTCAGTGGATGACCTCTGCTATAATGAATATGCCCGAGTCTTGTTTCTTGTATCCAGTAAGACGAGAGGGGAAAAGTTGCATCTTGTTATTGATTTACAGAAGACAGTGAAGCAGTCATCTGTGAAGTCACTTTGTTTGAGTTGTTTTGAGTTGTTTGTCCAATAAAAATGGATCAATTTCTTCATATCAGTAGATTCTCTCGCCACATACTTCTAACAATGATTCTTGCAGCTAACTATTGATTACTGTACTTAGACATGCATTATTAAAGGAGCACTCCACCGATTTTTATATGTGAAGATCAGTCGGGCTGTAGAAACAGGGTGGAGGTTTCTGGCACAACTTCACCTACTTCCAAGAAGCATTGAGAGGGGGAAGTCTGAAGAAAGTCAAAACTCCAGCAACACTTGTAGTATAGGTGAACTTTTGTGGCCTTTATCAGGGTCATGATAATACACATTACAAGCAGCATTTACATAGGGAAGTTAAAAACAGTTAAAAAAAGTAGAAAATATACAAAAAATAATATGCATCCAGATATGCATCAGCCAATCAGTAATCTACCTAGGTGGGTTGGGTATATGGTCATGTGACTCAAAGCCAGTCATTGTCCCAGACAGGCAAGAGTGCAAGGGGAGTATCCAATAAATGACATGGGTGATATTATATTTGGACCATAAACCAGAGAAATACAGCCTAAAATCTAAACTGTGTCTATTTGATATGTTGTATTAGCCAATAAATACCATGTTTAAATGCTGCTTGTAATGTTTTTTATGATCACCCTGATGAAGGCCACAAGCCAAAACACATTGGTCTGTTAAAGTTCTTCTGTACTACTACTAAGTGTTGCTGGAGCTTTGACTTTCTTGAGGTCAGTTGGGCTACAAATAATGAATTAATTTGTCTTTAAATGTCACAGAAAATGGACATGTCTGTTGTAACTTCCCAAACTCTCATTAGAATAATATAAAGTGTTATATTATTATTATTTGACCAAAAGTCTAAAAACAAAACCTTTTCAGTTTGACTAAAAAAAGCATTAGAGGGTCACATTTAAGATCCTGAAATGAATGAAATCTGGGAATTAATGTGGGGGAAATGTATTAATTAGCAGAATAGTTGCAGATTGACTAATCAGTTAATGAATTAACTAAAGTCCATCATGGTGAGTCCTACTCAGCATGTGAAAACACTTGTATAATCTTTGGCTCTGTAGGATATAATCCAAAAGAAATAGTTGCATTATGGGAAATGTAGGATCCAATGTTTTTTGGATCCTGACCTAAACTAGAGACTAACAGTCAGTTTATCTAGGCTACCCCTGCTGTGATTTTTGACCTTTCTATTCTTTTTGTTTCAGTCACGTATTAAATGAATTCCCCAACTTTATCCCAGATTCCTTGTAAACCACTTTAACGATATCTGTATTTGTAAACAAAAGCTGCACATGCCAGTTTAAGCCTTGGTGGTCCAACACAGCTGTGAGAATGGGCGGTTTCGGATGACTTCACTAAACAGGAATCTTGTAAAGTTGAACAATCACATTAGTCTCCCATGTGAGGAATAAATTAATTTTGTTGAGAGTAGTCACAAACTGTAAACATTCTGCAGGAGTGATGCTACAGTCTGTATAGTGTGGTGAGGAGCTAAACAAGGTGATGAAAGGTGATGAAGGGTTTGATGCTTTTGTTTGTCAAATGTGATAAACTGAATATCTGTGGGTTTCAGACAGTGTAAGCTTGGGTTGTTTGAAATTATAATCTGAATTTTTCAGTACTTCCTGACATTTTTAAAGACCAAGCAACTGATTGATTAATTGAGAAAATAACTGTCGAAATGAATAATGAACATAATCATTATTTGCAGCCTTAGTTAAATGTAAGGAATGTATGAAGTTTGCTGGAGTTCACTTTTTTAGACTTGAGAAAGAGAAGGATTTCCAGACTGGCCTCCTTATCACCCATTCAGCCTCTGTATGTCTTTATATACAATATCTGATCATACAGTATCATATCTGCACTGTTTACCTTATCAGAATCAATACTGTAAGGATAGAGAGTGTCCTATGAGACCCTATGAAGAAAACTTTAGATTTTGGGCTGTGTAAATGAAACTGAATTGACAATAGTAGAAAGAACTCCAGCTGAATGTTTTATGTGTTGTGCTCTGCTCTGTTTTGTGTACTGTATTTTGGACTACTGCGGTTTGTTTATCTTGCCACAGTTACATTTAACTTATCAGTTTCAGATGCTACCTATGAAGAAATTCAAATCAGTTTCCCGGGCATGGTAAAAAGATAGCACAAATAGGCCTGTCACAATAACTATTGACGTATTGTACAATAACGTAACTATCAACATCATCATGTCTATATATGGACTTATCATATGATACATGGACATGACCTCGATCATTTATTTTGACCTCAGTATTGCCACATTAGCAGCTAAGAGGCTATTCATGTCACATTGGCTTAACAAGTAGTGTCCTCCATTCCTCACTGTGTACGTCCTGAGTGGAGACTGCAAACTCCAGCTGGACTGCTTAGATGGAATAAATAACTCTGTTCTGGACCATAATGGCAGTCTGATTTTATAATAGAAGTGTAGCACCCACTATAGAGTGGTATAAAATGATCTTCAAATAACAATAATATCGTGTATCGCGATAATTCCTGAGACAATATATCGTCCAACAAATGTAGTTATCGTGACAGGCCTAAACACAACTGCAACAGGTATTTATACTTAAAATTAAGAATTAAAGTTAAGTTTTGAAACAGAAGAGAGAATCTAGACCGAGGATGTGAATGCAGTTGGAAATCCTTACTTAGCTCTTTTTATGTGGAGATAAACAAGGAAGTTCACCTCTTCAGTTGGCAGCTGATAGATTATTACCATTAAAATTCAACCTGAAGACAAACTGGCTGACCATCTATAAATGAGCAAAATTCACATTTTTGCTTGTATCTGTACAGAACAAGGAAAACAGGAAGGACAAGATAGGGATGCACCACTAATTAAAGTTCTGTGTGTTTGTACGATACAACTCATTAGAATTACTTTAATGTGAGGCAAAAACGAGTCTGCTGTGGCACTAAAAACTAACAGCCTGCTTTAACTGAATGAATGTAATCGATATTAGGAGCGTTGAACTTATCATGCAATGAAAGAAGAAATGTTGTAGCATCTCCCTTGAGCCATTTAGTGCAATTTAAAAAGGAGAGAAAGGAGCAATGGGATGCATAATTCCAGTGTTTACTCTCTATAAAAACCTCAGTTTCAGGTTATTAGGTTGTGATTCACTTAAACCCTTTGAATCAACTGATCGTGCGCCTCCTGTTACTTAAACACACGCATGCACACACACACACACACACACACACACTCAATAGGTGTAAAGCAACAAGTAGAGTTGAAGAGGCCTGTTTTGTTTTTATCGGCCCATAAACTTCAGCTGAGACCTGAGCTGGAGAGGGAAAAAAAAAAGAGATGGCAGCCTGTTGGAGGAGTGTGTAAGATCTCTCACACACACACATACACACAGATATACACATACACCACCCAGTGAGGCAGGCTGAGGCAGGAGTATGATTACAGGGCTATTTACATTACAACATAGAGCGACAGAAAAAGGGGGCGAGAGATTGGCAGAGAGAAAGAAAGAGAGAGAGAGAGAGAGAGAGAGAGAAAGAGAGAGAGAGAAGGAAGATGGTTTCCAGATGTGAGGTGGAATTCAGAGAGCTACGGAGCAACTCCCCTTCTCCTTCTCCTCCTCCTCCTCCTGCTCCTGCTCTCCACAGAGAGACAGAGAGAGATGTGGATCAGCCAGTGTGTGTGTGTGTGTGTGTGTGTGTGCTGTTAATGGAGAGAATAGGAGACAGAGAAAACCACAAAACAGAGGAGAAGGAGAAGGCGTTGCACTGCAGGGGTGAGCGAGAGGAACGTGAGCCGACAGCGGGGGGAAAAAAAAAAAGAAGTGATGGAGATGAGGAAGGGGATGGAAAGAACAAAGAGGAAAAGGAGAGGAGAGAGAAGAAAAGCAGGGCCTCTCGGTCGACCACAAATCCAGAGATTGTAACCAAGAGAAATTCAGTTTGGTAGAAGCTGGTTTATTTTTTTTTTAAGCAACAAATCCACAGAAATTAAAACACTTTGCAGAACTCTTTTCCACTATACCAGCCTTTAGACTCTATATTTTTATCTATCTGGCTTTCATCAGGGTCTTATCTGTATGTATAGTACATAAATTATACTGTAGATCAGGGCTATTGAGTTACACTTCAGTTGGGCCGGGTTTTAAAAGCAGGAGATGTAGATGGGCCACACATGTTCAGCAGCCTATTTAAACCCTTTTTAAAAAGTAGTGTTGCTCTGAAGTCTTGCAAGACTTAAATGGTTGCAAGAAGGTGGCTATATAATCTGCTTAATTAAAAAAAAGACTATGCTACACTTCCTGTACTCCTACACAACAAATTCTTCTCGTCGTCCTGCAACAACGCAAACCTCATGAGATTTTGTGAGATCGAGACTTCTCCTCAAAAGTTAAAGAAAGCAGTAGTGGATGTACATTGATGGGGTGCTATTGAGTCGGGCGGGTGTGTGTGGTTTTGTTGTACCTAGCTGTCCAAGATAGCAGACCTGATGGTTCCAGCTTCTCAAATGTGAATATCTTCTGGTTCCTTTAGTCCTCTATGACCGTGAACTGATCATCTTTGAGTTGTGGACGGTTGGTCAAGACACAAGATGAAATTTGACAATGTGATCTTGGGCTTTAGGAAACTGGTTGATGTTTTTCACAGTTTTCTGACATTTTATAGACCAAACTACTAATCAATTCATCGAGAAAACAATCAACAGGTTAGTCGAGAGCAATTAAAGCATCTCAACAACTAAGCCATAGTCTCAGTCCCCTTAGATTTTCATTTACTGTGTTTGGAACAAGAGGTTAACTTAACCCTCCTGTTGTCTTCCCGTTGACTGCAACTTCCTGTCTTCCTGGGTCAAAGCTGACCCGGTCTGGTTTGACTTAAGATATCACCCTCATCTGTGATAGACCTTTTTAGCCAACTTCACTCCAACTTATTACCACAGGTTTTATACATATTGTTTGGAAATGATTGTTAATAGGCCTCATCTAAATGAAACTATACCTCATTTTGGAGTTAATGCCTGTTGTCCCCATGGATCGAAATTGACCAGAGGACAACAGGAGGGTTAGAATTTACTATGTTAGTATTAAAGGTGCATTTCAATCTTTTTTTTATCCACTGATGGTTTAAGATTAAATGTAGTCTTTTACCCTTTAGTCCATTTAAGCCACACAGTCTTTCGAAAGGCGGATATAATGCTGTTTCGGACACTGTGTATTTCTCAACATGTGTTAGTCACATGAACAACAAGAGCGCAAAAACATCGTCAGATACAAAAAAAAGAAATGTTTTGGGGAATAGTGAAAGAAAGAAAGGCGTGTTTGCTGTGTGTGTTCTCAAAGTTATAAACTGTCAATGTCTTGATCTTCGGCACTTACAATCACTTTCCTCTCTCTCTCTCTCTCTCTCTCTCTCTCTCTCTCTCTCTCTCTCTCTCTCTCTCTCTCTCTCTCTCTCTCTCTCTCTCTCTCTCTCTCTCTCTCTCTCTCTCTCTCTCTCTCTCTCTCTCTCTCTCGCTAGTCCAGACTCAGGGCCGTTTCAGGAAATGCCAGTATCCAGATTTTTTTTTTTTCCTCGAAGGGAAACTGACCGACATTCCTCTTGGCTCTATAAACAGAAAGCCGTATGATTGATAAATACATATACACACACACTCATGCACATTTACACATTATGAAGGATTGCGCCACGCTCTTGGATCAGTTTTGACATGTCAGTGTTGAGAAATTCATACACAAACGCACATGTGGAGACATTGGATAGCTGTGTTATGAAAAACTCCTTCTGCTGGTTTTTTGGGAGGTAAAGCGAGTCAGGGTCCAGGTGTTTCATATACTGAAATGGAGGTCATAAATCTCCATCCACAAGGGTGTATTTAGATTCCTTCGCAAAAGACTTGGAGTTGAGTTCATTTTCCCACAAAGTAGAGGTTCGGTGCGCTGTGACTGATAGTTGAAAGAGACTAATTCCACTTGTATAATTAAAGCTGCTCTCATCAATATTTTCATAGTAACAATGGTACAGATGATAAGGAGTCACTGGTCCTGACACGCCCGCAGTTATTACCCAATTCTGTATTTCCTCTCAGCTCTTCAGCTTGGTTTTCTCCGTCTTTCTGCTCACTGGTTTGAGTCAAAACGAAACAAAACAAAAAGATAAAAAACAACTCACCAACTTCAGCCTGACCAATAAATCAGTAAGCTGATATTATCTACCCATATTGGCATATCACAAATATATCTGTATCGTTGTATGTCATCCAATATATGCCAATATATATTTTATATTATTTAAAGTTATATAGGCAGCGTTTTAGGTATAGTTGATGCTTTTTCATGAATAATAATTAAGTTTAAGTTTAATATATGTGCATATGTTTTAATTTCATGTGTTTTTTTAAATGTATAATGATTAAATTCCCAGTGAAGTTTACTGTTTCATAGCCCTGATGTAATTTTATACTTTAGTAAGGTTTATTGTTAAACTGTAAAATATCATGCCTACATTACATATCTTTGTCACAAGGGTACGATAACCACATATGAGGCATCATTGCAAAAAATGTGTGTTTTTGTATATGTAAAATTATCAGCTGATATATTGATATTGTAATGTTTTGATCCCCTAATATCAGATCATTTAGCTACTAAAAAAACAGCTATTTCTCTCAGGAATTGGTGGAGACCAAACACAGAGCTGAAAGAAGTGAATATTGGCGTTAAATTCATCAACTGGCCAGAAACACAACTCCGTGTTGCCCCGTGTCTTCTGTATTTGTAACAGGCTACAGTTTGTTCACCATACCAACTTCAGTGTGATGTCAGTGTCAAGTGAGACTTGATGACATGATGCATGATGGCATTGTGGTCTAGTGCTGAAAGCATTGCATTGATTGTTCTAATGGAGTTACTGTAGAGGTCAAAGTATCGAACTTTTCAATGTAAACACGGACAAAGGACGCATGCACGTTGTTACTTAGATACTCTACTTGTTTCAAACACGTGTCTGTTGTACTGCTACTAATGACTTCTGTCTGTATCTATTCAAGTTTTCATTTAATCTAAAAACTATTGGAAAACAGTAGTTTAAATTCACAATCATATAGACATATATAGAGGGGGGGGGACTTAAACCATAGACCTTTCAATTCCATAATGAATGAATCCACCAATCTCAGTTGTCCAGTGTTGATAGGAATGATTATTATTCAGTCTACTTGCCTCATTGATTTTGGTGCTTTGTAAATATTAGCAGTTTAGTATCTGTCTGGTTAAAAAATGTAGCAAGGTTCTTTTTGGTTTTGGTTTCTGATTGATTGGATTGATGCCACAGTCATGTCAGAGTGTGTTACTGTGATGACTTGATGTAATTGAATGTGCAGATCCTTATGTTTTACATCTGTATTCTTAGTGCTTTAATTTGAGGGCATCACAGATTCTTCATCCAAGTGGTTTTCTGGCATTATACACAGAATGTGATACATTCATTATTACTTTTCATCATCACAGTAAAAATCTTTGACGTCAACATCAGGCTGTGGTGTATAGTTCAGTCAAACTTGTACATCACTGACGTTTTACACTGTCTGGCAGCTGAATGCCAACTTAACATGTCTAATTGGTTTGACCTAGTTTTATGTGAGGGGAACCTGACTGTATATGTTTTACATTTCTTTGTTTTGTTTTTTCTTTTCCAAAAAAGCATTTAAACATATTAAGGATTGTAAAATTAAAATCATCCAGGGGCCCTCGGGTGTCCTACAGAGGGAATTCTGCACAAGGAATAGTCATAATAATTTAATTTCAAATGATCAAGCGTAGAGTAGAATATACACAAATTAAATTAGTTTCACTCTGAAATAAAAAACCCACATCTACACAATTTAGATATATGTGACTGATTTATTAAATTTCCTGACATCCGTTCTGGAGCAGAGAATCAGAATGGGGAAATCCCAAGATCCTGGTTCCTGGTGTTAATCTCAAGGGAAGCCAAGGCAACACACAACATAATGGTGGAAACACTGATGAACACATATATTAAAATGAGGAAACCCTCTGACAACACCACTTCAGTATGAGAGGGTCCTTCCTGATGGATTATTGGCAATGCCAAATGGATGCCTTTATTGTAAGGACAGTGTTTGTGTACAGTGTGCGTGTGTGTGTGTGTGTGAAGGAATTTCTCAACTCCAGCATGCCAAAACTCATTTTAGTGACTGTGTTTGTGTATCATGCTGTTGAAATGGAGCTGGTGAGTCCTGGAGCTGATACAGACTGACTTTGTTTATACACACACACACACACACACACACACACACTCAGGATACCGGACAGCTTAGATCAATTTCAGTATGCTTGCAATAAAAAATGAATCACACATTCAGTCTGGGCATGTCAAGATTGAGAAACACTGATGATTATATGATTCGTGCGTTTTGGTTTTTGATTCATTCCCACACAGCACTGTATATGTGTAATAGGGTTCAGTTCAGAGGTGTTATTGGGTGACGATTGGACATTTTTCAAGTGAATCTTCAAGCTCTTGAAATCCCATGACTCCTCCTTGAGCTGTTGAAACATATAAGCTTGTGCCTTGTCATAGACAGTCATGTAAAAAGTCTGGTTGTTCTAAACTGTAATCGTCCTTTATTGATCATTTCAGTGACCTGGCTCGTTGGCTAAAATAGTCTCTATCTCTTGGTGGTGTTTCTGAGAGGATCTGGCAGCAGGGAATTTCAGGATCAACCTTTACGTCCCCTCGCAGCCACACACACACAAGCATCCAAAGCTGTAGTTGCTGTACTGTACTGTAGGTAGTTAAGCTCCCTGCTTATAGTGATTAGCTGCGACAGGCTGTTTCACGACCGCCAGGCCCCCAACTGAGACAGATTGAATCATTAACATGAGGCGCTGTGTTTTTGTGCACTTAGTTGGACGGTGACATGAAGGCCCTCTCATTATTAACTCAAACATTTTTAGTTTGTCAAGGCCAAAGCTGATGTCAGAGAGATATTGATATACACAATTTCCACTTTTATTCAATGTCAATATTTTCTGGTAGTGGTGACACATACATGCTCTGCGATTGCATTAGAAATCAAACAGCCATTTCCATCATGGAGGTCCCATCACGAGCTGCCTGTCATCACTAAGTGCTGTCTATTGATTCATTTATCCCATTTTACAAAAGTAGAACATGACTGTGCAGCAGAGAAGTACACTGGATACCAAAACTAACATACAGTATGCCCATATGGAGGCTGTTTAAATGAGTAGCTTGCTATTTTGGAAAATATCTTTTTAGTAGCTTTCTTGCTGAGGGTTGATACCATTCTCATGTCAATACTTTAATTATGAAGCTAGAGCCAGGTGATGATTAGCTTAGCTTAGTGTAGCATAAACACTGGAAGCAGGGGGAAACCACTAGCCTCATTAACAATAATAGAATCCGACATACTGTACACAAGCTAAATGCTTTTTAACTCCTGCTTCAGAGCTCTTGTGAATTAGTTTCCCAAAAGTTTATCATATTTATCAGCCAAGGTAGCAAAAAAGGAAAAAAGCAAAAAAGGTCCTGGTGTGGGTGTAGGTCCAGTAATAACCTGAATGATCGCATAAAGTGGATTTGGCGATGTCACGTTAGCATTATACTGTAGCTGTTTGTTGCTTATATTATCATCTCATAAAGTTGATAACCTGTTAGCTTATTTGCAAGCAGACTTTAATTTAGTTTGTGTCCACCTGACAAATGCTAATCCAATATTCACTCTCATTTTTTGCTCTCTTTGGGTCTCCACCCATGAAGAAAATGGCTCTTTAGCTGCAAAATGCTCTATGTTCACCAGCTAGCCGCTAATCTTGACTGTGTAATGTTAGATGCTAGGCAGGTACTTGTTCACATGTAGTCATTTAATCCATTGTAATATTAAGAGCCGTTTTAAATAGTCAGTGACGGAGGCTAATGTTAACGTTAATATATTCAAACTACATAGGCACATCATATTTGCTGCTTGGTAAATCCTATTTTAAAGATGTATTGCATCAGTTTATTGTTTCTCCCAGTAGGAAATGTATTCCTCCAGTATGATTATAAAGTTATACAACTTAAAAGCAGCTGTAGAATAATTCATACATCTTTTTAATCCCAAGTATTCATCCTGGAAATAAAAGCCAGCCATTATATACACAACTTAAACAGTGGAGAGTGAAAGAAAACAGGCGTGAAGAGTGAGAGAGGATAAGGTCAGGGGGGGCCGTCTCCTGTTCACACTCGCCTCCTCCCTCACTCCTCCCTCTTTATCTTCTTCCCTCCTCTAGCCCTCCCTCTGCAGCATTACCAGTCATGGTGACCAGAAGGAGAGGAGCGAGGCATGCAGCAGCCAGCCAGTCAGTCATTTAGTCCATTGTTTTCCCTTTAGATGTATTGTAGCTCTCCCAGGACACTTCGTCTCAGATTTTTTTTTAAACATTTTCTTTTACAGGAAATAGCCTTTTTTCCTGTTTTTGAAGATGTATAAAATCCCAGTTCAGTTGAAAAGGAGATTTTTTTAAAACCTTCTTAGAATTGTGTGCTTGTGAGATCCTGTTATAATCCCACTTTGGCTGCATGTGAATACTGGAGCGGTCAAGATTGGCTTGGCTCTCCTTCTCCTGTTGCCAGGTTTTTTGAAAAGGGACCTCTATGTGAAATTTGACTTTAGTGGAGCTCAAAAGTGGGAGGAATCTCAGAGGATGGTTTGACTTGGAAGACAGAGTGATCTTCTCTTGCGGAGTGGCATCTTCTCCTTCGCAAAGAGAGAAGTCATCAGTTTTCTGGAGTGAAAAGGAGTCTGATGTGGAGCAAAATCACCTGGTGTTGGATTTGAGAGTTTTGTATTCTGCTTGTTGGACAGACCAGGAGCAAGCATCTTTTATTTGACAAAGAGGAAGAAAAAACCTATTTTGGAGAGAGAATTCAAGCTTTGGCTTCACTTCAGCATTACAGGATGGCTGGGATAGGATGCTTCAAGGGCAGGAAGTAAGTTTATTTGTAATCCTATTAAATTTGAATTACATGTATCAACTCTACACTATCAAAATCAGCCAAAGAACATTATGTGGAGATTTCAACATCATGTTTCAGAGTCACACCTAACAACATAACATTGCTCACATGTATTGCTTCATCAGTCTTGCTTTTCATATCAGCAGGTACAAGAATTTCAAATCTGTGTCACAGGATGTGGGCGTTTTTTGGCTCGTTGAGTGAGGGATTTGTCATTTTCAACACATAATTGTATCTTAATAGAGGCCTCGTAATGCTTTACAACACTATATGTGGTATACATGTGCAAACAATTACACATTCAGTTGCTGGAACTACTTATTTCAGTTTGCCATGGCTTGTACTAAAGAGCAACATTAAACATGTTAACCACAACAAGAGAAAATACTTATCTTTTCTTCGAGAGCGCTGAATTTGTTTTGTATGTCAGGATTTTTCTCAGAGTTGTCACTCTTTTGTTTCAGCTGTTTAATCGAGCTATTGTTTCTCTTTGTTTATTGAGACAATTGATGGCTTGTAGTTAGCACTAACAGTCAACTGTATGACTCACAGCTGATTGACTGAAGATACTTAGTTTTACACTGCCAGTGAATGATTAGTCAGAAAATCCCAGAACTAATTCTGCTTTTGTTGTTGTTTATATGCAGGGAAATCATGTGGATGAATATTATTTCCAGTTATTCTCTCTGACTCAGGCTCATGTCATCTTGATGCTCAGTTGATGGCTTAATACTTGAAAGGTGTGGATAAATGAATTTTTCTCAGATTTATATTTAGTGCATGCTTGTTCCAGCTGATGGAAGTTTTCAGTGATTTTAATCCTTTTGAATTGGCTATATATAGCACAGTGCGCTTGGCAGTGTGATTGGACCACAGAGGGTTGGGATAATAAGAGCCTTTTGCTTTTTAACTACAGTAAAGTATCTTTTTTCTACCAGAGCTGTGTAGATGTGGTGTAGGGTGCACTGATACCCCCTTCCACTTACTTTTTCTTTGTCCTTTCAGTCTCATGACGTGACAACAATACAAGCTTTTATGGCCCACTCAGCAGAGTTGACTTAGACAAACATTTTGTTTGTGTATGTGACATAGAGAGAGAAAGTGAATAAGAAGGAGAGAAGATGAGCTGAAAGAGAGAGTTACACACAGATTCAACTAGAGAACTACTATTGTGTATCTTAGAGCTGACTCAAAAATGTGTTTTTCTTCTTGTTCCTTTAGTTGGATGTTTGAGAAAATCTGATTTTAATGGGGGTGATTTGTGACATCACAACTAGTTTGGAGCCAATCCCGATCCAATATTCAATTTACACCAGTGTGATGTGGAAACCTGAAGCCTCCAGTGCACAAACACTGAAGTAATAGTGAAGTAAGAGACATCTTGTGTCCAGCAGTTAAACTTTTGACATGAAATATATTTGCATATTCTGTGATTCTTATTGATTTATTTTTTTTAATGACGGCAAATGAGTAGATGTGACTTTAAGGATTTTAACGGGGTAATCTAACTCGTCTTGTGAAAAAACCACATCAAACACAACTCATTATTCAAAGGGGAGCATTGTATATAAAACATGTCTGCAGGGGATCTTAACAGGCAGAGGTCAGACTGATGCCACCTTTAAATTCAACTCATATGGTTGTATTTTCTGCATGTGAAGTCAAATTATTTATATGCTTTGCATTAAAGTCATTTAAGGGATCTTACATGGTATAAAACACTACATTGCTGTCTGTTGACTAAAACCTTCAAGCGTGTTGCCTCTGTACCAAAAAGCCAACCATAGCTTAGCACCTGTAACCAGACAAGGCAGCCTTTTAAGCTTTAGATTTTACAACATGTTGTAGCGTTATGTATCAAGCTCTAATATGACAGATATATGTTATACAAAAAGCTTGGAAGGTGGTGTTTGTTATTACCTTTTTCAAAACCAGAACTATAGGAGCAAAAGTATATGGAAGGGAGTTATTGTTATCTCCTCTAACATCAACTGCAAACATTAGAATGCCTCACTAACTAGCTTAACTACCTAGTTAGAGTAATAGCTAATGTAGTGTTATGGCGCTTTTCCATTATATAGTTCTAGCACTGCTCGACTCGACTCTACTCAGTTTGGTACCAGGTACGTCATTCAACCTCAACATGGGCAGGGTCGTCATAGCACAGCTGCATACGCAACACACCTTATCAAAGGACCAAGGTGTAGTTTTGGACATAGGAGCCATGTTAACTTGTGTGAAACTCGCTGTAACTGTTGTTGCCGGTATTTAAAAATGGCGGGTTTTGATTCTTGTGTGGGATGTAGTGATCTTGAGTCTTGGCCAGCAGTCTGTTGACGTCACATTTTAGTATCGGTTCGGCTCGCTTAGAACCTCACCAGAGCAGGTACTAAAAAAGTACGAGGTACCAGGTACTATCCCTGATGGAAAAGCAAGAAAAAAAACGAGTAGGTTTTGGTTTTAGAAGGAAAACCCTATAAGCAACACAGTCTGTTGGAGATGGACAGTTTTTAGTTATCATAAGCTAAATAACCTAGCTGAAACCTGATAATATCTTTGGAGAAGAAGCAGTTGTTACCTTTTCCTATCACAGGCTTGATTTATCACAAGTGAGACAGTTTTAGTTTGAGCCCACCCAAACTTTATGGTGTTTGTTGATGGGAAACTTGCAGTGGAGGATGTGTTCCTGCCTTCCCATCAGGCCCCATCAATTCCTGTGTTTCCCTGGTCCAGCAGTCATTATGTAACCTCGGTAGTTTGCATTTGTTCAGCAGGAATGGTGATGCAGCTGTAAATGAATGTAGACTGCAGAGTGACTGATGAGAGTGTTTGGTCAGTTTCTGTCTTGAGTCCATGTAAGGCTTGTTGCTAAGAGCACAGCCCCTTTTTAAACAGGAGGGATGGAGGAGATAATGTGGCAGAAGGAGAGCTGGAAGACGAGAGAAACCCCAAACCCAAAAGAATGGTTACTGAATTGTAACCAAACCTCAGGGATGAAAAGCTTTTTTCAAGCCATTTGGACAATAATGGTATTGACAACAATAACTTCAAATCAGAACCCAATTGAGCTGAGGCAATAAGGAGGAAATTACAGCTGGACGAGTCTAACACACTTTTATTGAGGCTCTTAATGAGGCAAAAAAAAGAAAATGATCTTATTTTTAGGGACACTTGTACAAAATCCATTTGACATACTACAGGCTGGAAGACACTCTGATATACATGTACCAATCAAGAATGTACAGCTGTTTCAGCAGGAAATGAGAATTTAAGGCATGACTAGGTTAAATCCTGTGTGATTTCCCCTCAAATAAGTCAGGCCTTGAATACTTCACCCTGACTGTGTCACAACCCAGTTGTAAGAGACTGCCTGAAGCCAATTTCACACTGTTGTTTTAACTTCTTCCTGCTGAATTACCACAGTACTAGTCCAGATTAATACAGTCAGGCATGCTGGACTAAAACACTAAGCTCTCTTTTCCAGCTTATCTGGAGACTCCACAGTTTACTTTACCTACAGTGGGATGAGATATAGTGATTTACATGTTTTGACTTTACTTATAGGTAATATCAGGAGGGTACCACTGCATGGTTTTGGTTGGTACCTACACAATGTGATGTGAATAAGCAGTGAGGTCGTTGTAGTCTACTTTGCTAGGCAGCTGGATTCAGAAGATCACATGACAATCCATCTTGTCAGGCCTCAGTCAGCATAGTAATACATTGGCAGCAACAGGCATGATTTAGGTGTGAAGCGAGAAGCAAGAATGTTGGTATTTTCAAGGTTTATGTGTCAGGGTAATTTTTCTTGGATGCTTTGGCCATTGGCAAGTCATTGAAAGAGGGAGTATTTATGGGAATGCAAGCAATGCATTTTTTGCGTGTGTAGCAGAAACATTTTTTTCATGGATGTTTATTTTCCCATGGTTGACAAAGGTACTGTCACAGTGCCCCAGAAGTGCGCTTACACAATATATCAGTAAACATATGTTGAATTTTGATCTTTGTTAAGTGGCAGTACAATCCCTCTGATCCATGCAGTTATTAAAAATAACACACTTGCTGACACCGTGGTTACTGCAGGGTTTAGGATGCTGACCATGAAATTGCAACTTTTCCAGCTGGGGACCTTTTTGTTGCTTATCATCCCTGCTCTTTTTCTCGCCTCATTTCCTGTCAGCTCTGCAGTGTAACATTCCAAATAAAGTAAAAAAGGAAAAGAAAGAAAAAATGACAACATTGCGACATCATTACAACTGAGCCCTCCCGTGTCTTTGAACCAGTGCTACACTCAAACTTATACCAATTAGTTTTGTTACGTTCTCAAACATTATTCTGCTTTTAAAAACCCTGGTGAGTCAAAGTTACAGTGAGATTCTTAAGAGTTCAAGAGTGAAATTTAATGAATAATTTCCCTCTTAGTCACGTCTGCTGACCATGCAGGGGTTGAATGGCTGAAGAGGAAGTGCTGTGGTCGTAATGGCCTTGTTCCCAGTTAGGTATGTGCGAGTTAGATTACAGACACAGGAGCACACAAAGAGAGAGGAGGGATGGTGAGATAATGAGACTGGAGGTAAAAAGAATGAAGAGATGAACAGGGGTGGAGGGAATAAAAAAATGTGTGGTGTGTGAGCTGTGTTATCTGGACACATTCTTCATATATTTCTCATATCCTTTTATGGCCATATGGCACAAATTGAGCTCCTTGAAGTAACAGAGATGGTTTAGACAATAACAAAACTCATGTAAAAGCTTTTTAACATCTGGGGAAAGAGGAAGATGTTTATCCTGGAAGGATGCTGCCTTTTTTTAACATGCTGTTCCCCATTAATGTTTTATTAGATAAAATGTAGAGACATGTGACAAGATGGCAAACTGGACTTTGTACAGTATTCAATTGTCCACCATGGACTGAAGCAGAACCAGGAAATGCTTCTTTTGTTTGATGAATGATGTAAATGAATGACCAAGTCAGAAGCCCTGATATATCTGGTGTGTAAGGAAATAGTTTTTTAGAATATGTTTAGTTGCTTTGTTGTCAAGAGTAAGATGAGTCTTCTCAATGTAACTTCTCACATGTTCTCATCAAACTCTCAGCAAGAAAACAAATACAAATATGTCCCAAAATGTCAAACTATTCTCTTTTTTAAGTGAACAGTCCAGGAGTGTTACCCTCTGTATGTAAGGCTGATTCAGGTGGTAACACTCAAATACAGTAGAATCTGAGTTACAGCTCATTTTACCTGTTAAACTTAGGCTGACAGCTGTCATTCTTCGTCTGATTCAATATTTTTGTTTACGATCAAATTTTATTGTAGAAAATAGCCAGAAGGAGCGCCAAGTGGTGATTACATACCTGCAATGTCCCTGGTTCCAGTCCAGCGAGAGACCTTTGTTGCCTCTCGTATCCATTTCTCTCACCCCTTGTTTCCTGTTGGCCTCTCTGCCACTGACTGTCTCATAAACTGTCTCAAAACATAATATTCAAAACAAGAAAGAAAGAAAGAAAGAAAACAGTCAGCATTCCCCTATAGGGTGGGTATTGATTTCCCTATTAGTTAAAATTGCTGTTTTCAGGAAGTCAGTTTTATATTCGAAAATCGAGTTAAACACTTTATTTTGAGTGCTTGATTGATGACTGGCCTAACATTGATATCAGATTACAATGCACTCTGTATAAACCAAAATACACTGTCATTTTTGGATTATGAGTCCCTACTTTTATATAAAAAAATCTATTTTCTTCACATTTCTCTTGCTTTCATATTTTCTTCCCACAAGCTAAAAATATATTTTTCAGCTGACTGGACAGTTTGTTCTAAGTGCATAAAATATTTTAATTACCAGCTAACAACATTTAACAAGAACGCTTTGGTTAATCTCTGATGTGACCTGATAACTGTGCTTCATATTTCTGAACTTTAATATATTACATACTCAAAGTGGATGCAGTTAGTATGGAAATCATAGTTCACAGTGGTGAAAAATGAAAGATATAGAAGGGAGTGACAGCCAAAGATAAGATATAAGATTCAGCCTGATTCGAAGCTGAAATATCATAATCGTAATGTATCAATTTATCAACATCAGGTTGTTTCATAATAACGCATGCCAAAAGTGTGCAGATATAGACCTCCTTAAACTGGATGTACACTATGTTATGTACACACTTTGAAGTTGACATGCATGCTGCTTATGTCTGTGTATACAACATGCCTGTGTCTATAACTGGACTCAGTGGTTCATACCAGTCAACCAAGTTTATCATTTAAGCTGCCTGGAAAAATTCTTCTCTTGCCTCGCTATTCTTTCTTGATTCATTTTGGCATTTCTTTCTCCCTCTCTCTCTGGAAATTGAAGGCCTGCGGCTCGTTATAGACCCAGTAACATCACATTACCGAGGCCAATTCATCTGCACTTCCTCTGCTTGGCCTCTCATCTCGTCTCACTATGCAAAGGACGCAAGTTTGTTTTCATGTCTTAAAACTTGGGTTTCTCCAGCCAAGCGCCTAAAAATAAGTCTTTGACTTTTAGGTTTCCCACTTGGACTCAGTGCTGGTATGTTGATTGTGAGCCTTTGTGCTGAAATAAGAGATTCAATTTTGTGGTGTTTAGTGTTAACAGTAGCTTTCAGTCCACCCTATGTACGAAAACACAGAAGAACAATCGCAGTTATCGTTTGTTTGCGCTGTTCTCCATGATAGCAAATACTCTGAGAGGCTACATTCTTGCAAAACATCAACAGGCTGTGAAGGAGGAAACCTACTTCAGGGGATGGACTGTGTACGTTAGAAAACAGAATTTCATTCATAAACTCTAAACTGGCTCATTTTGCACTAACAGCTCTCACATGACAAAGCTCTGCTTTTACTGTGCGCTACCACACAGCTCAGAGGTTTGTTCTGTGCGAGCCTGCTGGAAAATCTTTGCTGTAATTTAATCATGTTATCTAACAGAGAGAGCTTTTCCAACAAGACTTCTTGAACCAGTCAGAAAATATGCAGCAATGGAAAAGGGATGGCGATTTACTTGAATGTATACATATAGTGTGGGAAGTGGGGGACGCCTTTACCATTCTGCTACTTTTTAGCGTACAGTACAATAAATTGCCTCCAGCGATGTCCCAGCATCAGTTGGGGCGGAAGACTACGAGTTTGAAGATGATAAAGATCTGGGCATGTGGAATTAGAGAAAAGTCTGTCTTCAAGCTGCATTGTGGGTAATATAGGCATATAGGGTTTTCATCCTTTTTAAAAAACAAAAATACTGTCCATTGTGAGTCCAACAATGTTCCAGGACTCTGATGAATACTCTTTTAGCAATGGCAAAATATGTCAGTCAAAAGCAGCTGCACATTGGTCCTTTGCTAGGCTCTTAGCTTCTGTCTCTACTGCTGATTTATTGTAAGTCCTTCTTTACTCTGTAGTCCTTAATTGCTATAGTAATGTAATCAGGTCCATATTAGCCTAGTTTAGTGCTGGTGGTACAGAAAGATTAGGACTGGAGTGAAGTGGATTTGTTTTGTAATTGGTGAGTCCGATGAGACCTACTATTGAAGCCTTTATGTTACTAGATTAGATTAGAAGACACTCACTTCTGTATAGAGGGAAATTATCTTAAAAATCCCGGATGGATTATTAAAAGCTTATTCTATTTTTTTAATTCAAGAATTTCTTTCATTAGGGTATCTTGAGTCATACTGACAGAAAGATAATTAGTCAGCACCATAAGCCTGTGGTGCAAAGGGTCTGGTAACGCTGGTTCCATTGAGAGATTAAAGCTGAACTAGATTGGATTTGTTTTACGTCAGAAGAACAGGAACCCCGCAGACAAAAGCTAAGTGATAGTCGCCTTTGTTTTCTAGCTGTCCTTCACCTCAACAGTATATCTTCTCTCCTGCCCATCAGTAGCTTTTATATTCCTAGGTGATTTCACTGTGTAGCTCTGGACACTGATCAGTCCAGTCGTGACGGATTTGTGGAGCCTGGATTTGAATAGTGTTCAGTCTACATCAGCTGGACGAGACTTAACTTACAGCAGATGGCATGGTAGTGAGGTGTGTGTGTGTGGCTGGTATACGTGGGTGTTAATGAGGTTATTTCATCTGTCTAATAAAAGCAGACCTCCTCCTGGTCTGAATACCTCTATGTACGCTAATCCACTGTTATGTAATGAGGCTGTCACACACACATACACACATTTGGTAGCTTCCAAATAAAGGTAATAATGTGCATGAGAGTGTTTATGCTGCGTGCAGGGCAGATGGATTAGTATCTTAAATAACACAAAGTTAATAAACAGCTCTTAGAATGCTGTCATGCTGTAATGCAAGTCCAACCAAGAAAACAACTAGTCCTGTTGGATGATAAATTGTCTCAGAAATAATTACAATACAAAGGGGGTTGGGGGTGTGATTGGAGAGTGGGCACTATACCTCTGTAAAAACACAGACTGCCATTATGGGCCAGGACAGAATTATTTACCTTTTAATTCCATATAAATAGTGCCGCTCGCTTTTACAGTCTCCATTCAGGATGTGCTCAGTAAGGAATGGAGGACAATACTTGCTTAGCCAATGTGACATGCTACAGCTGTGTATGGGAAATGTAGTTTTAACATTATGAGCAAAAGGTTTTACCCTCTCCCAACTGTTGACTCAGCTTCTACATTCAGTTAACACAGCTATAAAATACGTAATGTGTACAGTAATTATGAATTATGAATAGTAAGTGGAATAGTAGTTACTTTGGAGATGATTTGTAACCAGCCTGATAATTCATTGCACATTATCTAAATTTACGATGGAAACTGACCCCGGTTCTGTCGTAAATCGTCACATCACTGCTGAGGCCACGTGAGCGGCCGTCGCCACTCACAAATCTTTTCTAAACTCTTCGTGACTATATTTCACAACTTAGGTTTTGGTGCGGTTTAAGTTTCAAACTGTTTTGTTGAGTACAGTTTATGGCACCAAAATGCTTCCATATGCTTCCACTGCCACATGCTTCCACTGGCCTGTAGCTGGAGCTCGGTTCTGGATGTGCCACATTTTGGATTTCAGTGCACAATGATTTGCAATAAAAAGTCATCATATGATTATTTGGTTTTCACTACCTGGAAACGCTGCCCATAATATAATGTGGTCTAATACACAGCCTATCCAAAAATAGTAGTTTAACAGACCTACAATATGCAAGATAACCTGCTAATTAATCATCATGAAAACTATTTATGCAGAATTTGGTTGGAAAATATGAAGGTAATCTCTTTAATAATAATTAAGTTGACTTGATTTATTTTGTATCAGTTTTGTGTTGCTGAGTCTTTTTCGAGCCATCTGTTTGTTTGTTTTAATAGCCATCATGTCTTAGGGGGAAATTCATTTTACTAAAGAGCTTCTGACCATCTTTGGTATAAAACCACACCACTGCTCTATACTGAAGGGCCTCTGTGTTTACTGTAAGTCTGTTTCCCTCTTGTCTCTCTCTTCCTAATATTCGTCTGTTTATCTAACTGACTCGTCTTTCTTTTCATGGTGCTCTTTCCCACAACCCCTCACTCTGACCCCTTCCCTCCCTCTGTCTTATTTGTCTCTCGTTCTTCTGTTTTCTCACTATCTGCCTCCACTTTCTCTCAACCCTTGCTCTTTACTTACGTCCCCCTTACTCATCCTCTCGTCCACAATCCTCTTGTCTTTACACCTCTCTATTTCTTCCTGTCTTTCTGTTTTTGCTTTCCCCTTTCCATCCCTCTCTTCCCATGTCATCCCTCCATCCTTCTCATAGATGAAGCGGAGGATGTCACCATGGGGAGCCAGCTATGGAAGTGGGCGAAGGTCAGTCATTTTGACCCCTGACCCCCCACCCCCGCACCCCCAACCTTGAACCATTGACCGCTTTTCTATATTGTTAAAAAAAAAACTCAACACAATTATCTTCCATTTTTCATTTGTTGTATCAACTCTGCACCAAGTAGCCTCTGAAACTTTGTTGCACGTTCCATGAAATGACGCACAAACTGACCTTCACCTCGACTAAAAGAAATCATTTGACATGTTTGGAGATAAGCTAACGTTTTAGGAGATAAGCTAACGTTGACTGTTTATATGAGAAAATTGATACCACATATTACGTGTGCATAAGTGTGTGGCTAGAGTCGGTTAGCTTAGCTTAGCTAACGTGTCCGGTGCATAGCTCATACATTTTACATGTCCATTTATGTATTGAATGAATAAATGTGGTTGGATTTGTTAATAAGCGAGCAATAGAGGTGCAGCTACCTCAAGTCTTCATGCTAATATAATTAAGCTAACCAGTGCCATATTAATGCTCAATTCCCGGGATATGCAGTTATTCTACACAAGTCCTTTTAAAGTCGTTAGCTAACTGTATGGTGTATAGTATACTGTATGTATCAGCAAGCCTAAGTTTTTGACTTCACCTACTGCTAGCCTACATATCTAGTTTTCGTAACTAGTGTGTGTGTTTTTGAGTATTCAGACTGGTTTCCCCTCTCTCCCTGCCTCTTCATTGTTTCCTGTGTTCATATCATAGACAACATGTTGTATGAATGTCTGTGGCTGTTTTGTTTCTGTCTGTGTATCAGTGTCTGCTTCCTAGAGATATTATTATTATTATTATTATTATTATTATTATTAAGACTCTTGAACCTGTGTGTGTGTGTGTGTGTGTGTGTGTGTGTGTGTGTTGAACTGTTAGCTGTAGTGTCTTCCTGCAGTATCAGACAAAGGAAATGGATCAGTTGAGCTATCAGCTCATAATAACAACAATAAAAACAGCATATGTCTATGTTTATATGTATCCAATTTTGCCAATATTAAAATAATGTAAATATAATACACTACACTTTATTACAGAAGTATTAAAAATAAATACAAGTCACTTTGGTTCAGATTTTTGTCTCTGAAGTAGATTATCGTAGTGGGAAAGGTTATGACCCGGGTGACAGACGAGGTTTTGACAGTCATAACTTTAACAAGGGTTTATATGATGATTAATAGTTAATGATTATGTAATGGTAATACTCATGAAAAGCCCTCAGCATGTAAACAAACTCTGAGGAATGTTCCCTTTGTTTCTATAATACAAAGTCACTGTAAACACAGATGACAAGAAGCTCTCCAGTCGCTGTGCTAATGGAAAGAAACAAGCTTGTTCACAATAACTGCAAACATGGAAATCATAGCTGCCTGTAAAGCTTCTAAAAAGGAGTTGAAGAGCAGACTATAATTTTACTTCCATATTAAAACACATTCTAGTGTTTTGCAAAAACAATCTTAACATAGCAGTTTATTGGAACTTTAAACAATCATCAGTGTACAGTTTGTTTAGTTGTCATGCAGATGGATGTGTTGCAATCAGCTTCTATGAAATCATCCACTGCATTTTAGGACCTCTAGTCCATCTTGGCTAGAGCATGACTGATATATCAGTCAGTCGATATTATCGGCCGATCAGAGAGATATCGGTTTACTGTTGCACCTATGTCACTTTATACAATGAAGTTTATTGTCAAACTGTAAAATATCACGCCTCCATTACATATTTGTCATGAGTGTTTGATAACCACAGTTGAGGGATTGTTGCAAATGTGCAGTTCAAGTGCATGTCAATATGAGATTATCAGACAGTGTATCGATATTAAAACATTTTTACTCCCTAATATCTGTGTCAACATCAGCTCCCAAAATCCAGTATTTGTTGGGTTGACTAATAATTCAACTAGTGGTTTGAACTCATCCCAGAGTCATCAATTATGTACATGTAAAGTAATAATTTTTATTACTTCCTCAAAATTAATTCCTTTTATCCTTTTATACATGTTTAAATCACACATTTTATGTGTAATGTCACTATTGTATGAAAGGTTTTCTATTTATTTTCATTCAACGGTTCCATTTATTTAATTACTGGTCACAGTGTTTTAATGGTGTTATATGATTTGCCATGGTCCAGCAGATTTTTAATCCTCAATTTAACCTTGAAGTCAATCTGTTGCTGTTAAAAATAGTGTTTCAGTACATAACTATTTTTAACCACAAATCTTTACCAGTGTCTACCTTTGTTATATACAGTGTATGGTTTCCACCAACTGTACATGCCTCTTTGTTACCATAGAAATATGAAGAAAAAGGCAACTGATGCCTGGAGTGGGAAATGAAATTATGTTACCCAGGTCATATCCGGGTTGTACTGCTAGGTAGCACATTGCCACAATTATTCTGAGACATGAGTTTACTGAAAAACATATCAATAATGTCTCAGTTTACTGCCAATCTGCACAGGAAATCCAGTGCATAGCTAATTAGATTTGAGACTAGAATAGGGATTCATGTAAAACTTGGTGGATTAATGGTCCTTCTGTATGAGAGAGCAGCTAACTGGTCCAGCATGCTGGAGCTGAACTCACACTTGGCCTCAAACTTCCTGTCTGCTCTGGCTGGTGGAGAGGGCTCAATGATAGTCCTGTAAAATAAAGTCAAGTGGTTGATTAAGAATTCAAAAATATGCAGGGGGTTTGCAGATGATTACTTACACATTTCTAACATCTTTGTTTAATGTGTTTTTGAGAGCAAGGACAGGTTACCAGTTTGAAATGTGAATTTGTGTGTGTCACAGTTAATAGAGGTTACCGGGCATTTGCTGGTGGTGTGAACATTTCAGCTGACAGGAGAGGATGGCAGAGCAGAGCAGAACAGTGGAAACATAGCTGAGATGCCTCTGTTGAGATTGTTTGGATTAGAGTGAAGGATTGGACTGGAGACGGGCTTTGGATCGGACTGTAGTGTAACATAACAGCTTGAGTTGGAACACAGTTTAAATAGCAAATTAAAGTTCATCACAACAATTTAAGACACATGGCACATCAGCTTTTAAGGAAGGAACGGGTGATAAAACTAACAGATATGGGAATGATTTAATGAGGTGGTAGTTAGGTGGTAGGCGATTGTCTCCTTCAGATGAACCTCTCTGGGCAGCTCTTTTGATTTCAGTTTTTGCCTTCTGCCAAGCTACTTTTACTAGCAGTCACGACACTTCCAAAAGGGGATTTTAATCACATTGTAATCCAGTGAGCCTGATCACATCGCAAGTGGGCAGGCTGGCATACGAGCGATATAAGAAGATAGAGACAGATTAAGATAAACACAGCCACAGGAGACACAAAATAGACATGTTTAACACAAATACAACTGATATGAATACAAGTATTATCAATTTATAATATTACGTTATTGTTTTGGGGAAAAATCCAAATTTCTTTACTTTTTTTAAAGATAAAATGAATGATCTGTATCATTGTCGGAAAATCACGCTCATCCTGCTTTGCCTTGACCTTTTATGGTATTTATCAGTGTACAGCCCAAATCAATCCAACTAGTCATGCGTCGTCTATTATTTTGTCATTAAATTACTGCACTGCTTTTTTGAGGAACATTGTGCTCATCAGTCTCTTTGTCTCCATTACAGCAGTGACAGTGCCGCCATGGCATCAGGACCTCCAGATGTGATGGAGCCTGCAGAGGTGGGGGAAGAATGCTCAGGTAACATTTTGAGTGGACAATGTACCCATTATTATTAATCCATGCTGAAGCTCCATGTGTAAGCTCTATCTTATTGAATAGTGTCTCTAATGATATGGACAAGTCTGCCAGGTCAAAATGGGTGTCAATTATGCAAAATGTCTTGGGCCTCTTAGTGGGAATGGGATGGGAGTTTTTATGTTGAAGACCCACAACACTATATTTATGTTTTTAATATAACACATAATATATTAGATACTATTATAATTAGACATTAACATCTTGAACTTCTGCTCGAAAGTCTAAATGTGTCTCAGGAATTCCAATTTCTGCCGAGGATGAAAATCAACTATATCAGTGTCAGTAGAGGGTGGCTGGTTGTATACAGCAGAGAAGATCAGGCTGACTTAATCAGTTGAGATCTCTTTATTGATGCTGGCAGGAAATGAAGAAACAGAGAGAGGTATCATCAGCTCTCACTCACACACAGACAAACACACACGCTGTCTATGGAGATGGATAGCACATACACTGTTGATATGATGGGAACAAGGAAGAAGCACATCAGGAGGTCAGACAGATGTCTGTGTGGGTGAAACACGCTGGGAATATCAGTTCAAGTGCTGCTGGTCTTATTCTAAACACACAAGATCTAAAAGAAAATAAACAGTCTCTCATGCCTGAGCTTCAGTCTGTCTTAGTTTGTTGCTGAAAATAGACCTCACATGATAGAGTTGTACATCAGTCATGACTCCACACATCATGGTGTCTGCCAGTCATGTCCATCTCAATCTGCTGGTTTTAACCCAGTGATGGTGCCAGAGAGACAGCTTATCTGTGGTTGGATCCTGGTAGAATGTGCTGTGTTTTAATTGGATTGGCAGTGTGAGGGCGATTGGAGTCTTTAAATAGTTCATATGCACGTTTGGGCCTTCTTCCTTTCAGTTAAAGCCCCTGAAAACACATAGTATGTCTCTATAACATGAAGTATTCATGACATTAATATGTTATATAAATGAGCAAATACCAAAATGAAAGAAAAACACAATTGTGGTTGTTATGGATTAAAATCAAACTGAAACAAAAATGTTTTCCTTGAATTAATGATATCCAGACCCCCTATGCTCTCTGTAATGTATAGTAAGAGAGAAGTGTGCAGGAGCCTGTCAGGAGCAATCAGCAGGTGTTGAAATAACATGATCATAAGGTAACATTTAGTGGGAATCAGTGCCAACTTTCCAAGATAGGCTACCTATCTTGACTTAACAATATGGCATGTCCTCCTAGATGTTGAATGTTTTGAAACAGTATAATGGTAGATAATGAAGACTATGCAGTCTTAAAAAGAAAGGGAAAAAAAGTCTACATGTCATTGGAATGTCCACTCAAATACTCTGTATGTCCAAAAACAGTTTAAAACTTTTTTTAAATTTCAAATTTGTCATTGACATTAACATTTTATCAGTCAAAAACTCTAATCTGCTTCATCAGGACTGTAGGTGTGGTTTGGTCCTGACAGTGGCGTAGCAGCATCAGACCCCCACTACTGTCATCAGATACTAATGCATAATTTTTTGTTCTTGAAAGGACATGTCATCACCTTTATTGCAACTGAGCTCCACCCACTTCAAACCAGTGAAAAAAGTACAGAGGAAAACACAAGAAATATCTCCTTTTGAAATAACCAAAATTTTTGAGGAACAAAGTTGTGTGTGTAGGACTTCACACCTGATGTACAAGTTTGCAGGGGGTCTTTAAAGGGATGCTATAATAGCTTAAAGCCTATAATGCAGTCAGAACTCATAAATCACAAATAAATAGTCAGAATTGAGGGTTAAATGACCTCTTCTTCATCCATACACTTGCTCCTCATCATCTCTCTGAACTTGCCCAATTACAAAATTCAGTTAGTCTGTTCATGAACAAATGGAAGTACCACATTGAGGTTCACTCCATGTGCTGATAAAATAGTTTGTTTTAGGTTCTCCTCTTCTCTTCTTCTTTTTTCACTCTGTCCACAACATTGTTTCCCTGTTAAAGGTCAGTGTTTTCTCATCGTGTAAGCAGAGCTCAATACCTTCTAATATTGACCTTAGTCTGCCTTGAAATTGCCACGATGCTATTCTGAGTGTGTGCGCAGAGTCATGATTGTGCTTAAAAGACTTTGGTCAATTATCAAGTGTATTTCTAAAGTTAGGCCTACAATACCCATACACATACACTGACCTTCCATTGAAGCACCGGCCTTTTTCAACCCTCGGAGTGCAGACCTTTAGCTTAATGTTGTATTGTACCTAAAATAGCATAATAAATGGCACCGTCGGGTGGTGTTTCCTCTTGATTTTTCATATTGGCAACGCACAGAGGTCCCTGAAGCATCATAAGAAGCATGTTGGAAGCTCCTCAAGTAAATGCAGCAGTAATGTTGTTCACTTTATGATGCCAGACAAAGGACAGGAGAATTGGCAGCCAACATTTCCCTACAAAAATTGGACGGAAAATGACATTATCTTCTGTGTGGCTTGATGGCAGCTCATCAAAATAGAATCGCAGGTGTTACATTTAACACTCCCTGTGGAAAAGATGTGACCTGCAGATCATTTTGTTTTTCTTCCAACTTAACAAAGCGTTACGTGTATGTACGAAATATCATGTTAAAAATATTATAAAATATACTTTAAAATGAATAATCTTAATCATTCTTTATGTGTTCTTCAGCTTGTGACCCAGAAAGTATCTTGGCCCCAGTACCGAGTTTAGATTCCAGACATTTTTCAGCTGTGATTTAGCTCCAACCAGAAAGCATATTTTTAGAGAAAGAAAGGAATGCTGAAGGATTCCCCACAGGGAGGAGGACTAACATGACACAGCCAGTATAAAAAGAATGTGTCTCTTTTTGTCAGCCTCCTCTGAAGCATTTATGGCCCAGGGAAGTGAATTCTCCAAATAGTTATAGATCACTGTTGATTTGTTTTTCCTTCATCCTGCACACTACTTATTCATTCCTACACATGATATGCTCAAACTAAAACGTGGGTATTTTGAGCCATTTTGACTCAACAAATTCAAGCCTTACTTTAAAATTGTCACAAATTAATGGTAAATTGTACGAGGCGATGTCCCTATGACATTAAAAACTGCAAAAAATACACTACTTATCACCAGTAATCAGTAACAAAAGTGGCATGTTAGTTTAAAAAGAGCATTTGAATAACTAATCAAACAGTGATATGAAAGAATATGGCTCAAACTAACCCTTTTTTCTTGGGTTGTTTTCTGTCTAGAGGTAAGCGGTATCATATTGATCCAAACCAGTCACCAATAATCTGTCCAGTTCTGTCCACCGCTCCTTTTCCCTCAATTTTAAATCCGATTATAGCAGTTTCAATGCAAAGTAACATGAGGCCAGGGATTGATGTGGCTATAGAAATTGAGCCTGTGGCCTACCTTCACCGAGCAGATGTAACTAATAGCGGGAACAATTGATTTTATAATGACATTGACAAAGAAACTGTATTTAATGGGGATTGCTCATCTCATGGCCCATACCTGATCCACTTAATACATGCTCTATCGGATCAGTGCTGACGCAGAGTGTTCAGAGGAGTCTGTAACCATCCAGTTGTTGCATGTTTCAACACATCTTGTATGCAGAGAGAGACACCAAAAATGAACTCCTCCTACTAATAAGTATTGTATGTGTGCACAAGCCAAGATGGATATATATTTTTCCTCAGTGCTGTAGACCTCCGTTGTTGCCCAAAAACTATTAAAAAAAAATAAACAATGAGCCACACTGCTGCTCTGGGTGACATGTTCCTACACCAGTAAGATTACAGCCATGGTGGTAGACCATTCCTCACTGTGTACATCCTGAGTGGAGCCGCTTATATGGAATTCAAGGTAAATAACTGGCTTATAATGGCTGTCTGTGTTTTTACACCCACCCCTTGAATTATTATGCTATTATATTATCATTATATCAGTGGCATAAAATTATCTTCAAATGACAGTAATATCGTTTATCGCGATAATTTCTGAGACAATATATCATCCAACAAAAGTAGTGACAGACCTACATGATAGTTCTACAGATTTAACAGGAGAGTAGTTCTGTGTAAGGTAGACCCCACTGCACATGTGCGGGAATGCACACTTTGGGTCCACATACAATACTTGTAAGTAGGATAAGTTCATTCATGGTTTGGCTCTGCACATGACATGTGTTGACTATAGGAAAGACATAAAATAACCAGCCATGTCCTTTAAGATACCTGAAAAAGGACATGCACTTTTCTTTCTCTTGACTATTTGATTTGAACAGAAACCTGCATTATACAGGTTTCAGTAGGTGACGGTTGAGACAGCTCTCAGCTCTGTAGAAAGTGGGACAGAAAGAGGAGCAGTGGACATTTGGAGTTCTGGATAGGTGCCATGCCGACTGAAAGCAGTGAAAGCAGTTTGTAGCTGTTTAAGGAGTTATAAAAGAGCTGTTGAGTTTTTCCACTGCGGTGCTAATGGATGTGCACTCTCTGGGGGGGAGGCTTTACAAGCACCAGTATATGAGTGTGTATGTGTGTGTGTTTGTGTTTATGTGTACATATATCGCTCTATGTGTGTGGTTTTTCCTGAGGTGCCTACCTGAGCCTTTACAGCTAACACAGGGCTTATTGCTCAAACTGCAGTTCATATGAGGGCAGTGTGTAAAGATGCTGTGTGGGTAATTTTCTTATTGGTGTATCACTGTACTGTCAGTTTTTATGATTTCCTATAGCGCTGGCAGGAGGACACAACTGTATAAATAATATTTTCCCCTTTTTTTAAATCATTTGTCCTCTCAGGAAAGAAGAAGTCCAAGTTCCAGACATTTAAAAAATTCTTCGCCAGGAAGAAGAGAAAGGAGCCCTCATCCTCCGGAGCAGACGCTGAGCTCAAAGCCAGCCAATCAAGCGACAATGTCAGCAAAACATCAGAAAATAACACACTCACTCGAGCGGAGAAGGATAAGGGCTCTGGGTAAGATTTGATACACACACATATACAAATCCACACGGGTAAACTGGGCACTTTCACTCAGATATTCACACAGTCGCAGAAACATGAGTGCCACTTGACTTTTTGTTAAAAAGCTTCAAGTAGACTTATGTGGTTTATTTGGGGGATTGCTGCACTCGGCATCTCATAAACTAAAACACCACAGTTAAATGCACTTTGGATGAGCTGAAAAGTTTGTTTTTCTCAGTAATCTCCACCATCTCTCTTCACAACCATATTCATATTTGTTTAAGAGGTTTTGCATCCAAACTCTCTCCAAACAAATCATTGTAATGGATTTGACTGAGTTGTTTTTAACTTTCTTGACAGAATCATTGCATATTTTGGTTAGTTTGATTGTCCACACATAGTATCTTAAATCCAACATTTTTTTTAAAGGTTCTTGTAGACTTTTGGCTTCTGTGCTCATCTACTAATAATTGAAAAAACACTTAAAATGACAATTAGTCCATCATATGAGACTAAAGCTGAAACCCAGGCTACACTTTAGGTTGGCTAGAAATACTGATATCAATAATGTGATTAACTTTATTATCCCAGAGGGAAATCGGCTTCCTTTGTAGTGAAGTCCGGTTGTTGTTGTTGTTAATTGTTCTCGAGGTTCAGATTATGTTGTATGTCCGTACTTTGACTTCAGTTGTCCTCGTTTCCCCGCGTCCCCTAGACCAGTGGTCGCCAACCCTGCTCCTGGAGAGCTACTGCCCTGCATGTTGTCGGTATCTCCCCACTCTAACACATCTGATTCTAATTATTAACTCATCATTAAAGCCTTTGACGAGCTTCAGCTGCTTGATAACGAACTAATAATTAGAATCAGGTGTGTTAGAGTGTGGAGATACCTGAAACATGCAGGGCAGTAGCTCACCAGGAGCAGGGTTGGTGACCACTGGTCTATATATTCTCAGGGTCGTAACATGGACACAAAAGTTAACACACATAATATTCAAACTTGAACATAACAGACACACAAAACAAGTCACAACATACTGCACATAATAACACACCACACAGGCAGAGATAATAATAATACAGCAATAAGCAGAAACAGTACATAATACAATAGAGAACCAACCTGAAGTGCTTATACAAGTACAAGAATAATAGAAACTGGTGTTAGTATAAGTGCAAACAATGCAATACGGGTAATACCAATATTTATACAGCACTAGTTATGGAGCTGCTGTGACTACTGAGAGTTTTTAAGGGTTTAGTCATCATAACATAACTGCTGATGGACAGATTTTTCATTTTACCGCAAGCCAAGATAAACATCTCCCCTTGTGTGAAAAGGACAGAGATAATTTGAGAAAGGAAGAATCATGTTTTAATATCCAATCTCCTAATCTTCCAGTCTCACCTCAGTGGAGGCTTGTGGCTTCCTGTTTTTGTTTCGAGTATTGGAGGGTCTCTTCCTGTGGACAGTCCTGATTTCCTGTGCTTTTCTAAGCTGTGCCACTTCCTGCCGTCTACTCCTACCTCTTCCTCACTGTCACAGATGTCAAATCTCACTCTTTCTATTTACACTTGTACCAAAAGAGAATATAAGTTTGTTGTATGAGTAAAGATAAATGAAAGAAAGGCCCAAGATGGTGAATGCATTTCAAACCCTCGCCATTGTTAGTTTATGGTATTTTTATTTGGCATCCCAACATCTCTTTGTTTTATTTAGTTTTAGAAGCTGTGAAACCTCACTTGGTGCTTTGTTTATTTCTTCCTCTTCCTATTTCCTACAGGTCAAAGATCAGCCTGGGCAGCAAGGCCTTGTCACACGACTCCGTCTTTGTTTCTGACTCATCGGAGGCCAATGAGGCTCTAGGGGCGTCTCAGGACAGCATTCATGGGAAAGTGAAATCACTACAGGTATATGCACCAGCACACATTACACGTAGTACTCCTTTTCAAGCAGGGCAGCTGAGGTTAATCTCCTGTGTCAACAAGTATCTAACTATCCATGTGTCCTTAAGAGTGATGCTTAATCTCTGCCAGGTCCAGGTTATCCTGTCCAGGTTGACCCTGACCTCTGACCCCGTCGGTGGAGGCAGGAAACAGAAAAGAGGATTTTACTTCAGGGATTAACAAACAAATGAAGAATCAGAATCTGACACTATTTTTAGTTTGTTGAGTGAGAATGTGTGAGGCTGTGCGGCTCTCAGCTGTCATAATCAGTATTTATCAATGCATGACACAGCAGCACCGGCTGATTGGCTGTATATTTAGTTGGTGTGATTATGCCTCAGGAATGTGAATGTAACATCTATCATTAAACAGAAGGACACTGTCACAAAACTACTTCAGTAGATCCATGCTTAAGGATTTGAGTGTGTTTGCACAGGTTGATGTAGTGTGATGAGGTGAAGACTCTGATAGAGCTGATAGCAGCACAGGTTATGACTGAAGCATGTATCAAAGCAAAAAGGACTTGATGATGATGATGATAAGAAAATCAGTCAGACAGACAGAACAAATGACTGTCACAACAAGTGGCTAAAACGGGAAGACGTGAGACTCAGACAGATGAACTGACCTCTTGGTGAACTGCTCAACTAAGCTACCTACAGGGGAGAATTAAATGTCTTAAGGAGATTTGCTAAAAAGAAAAACTTTCTCCTTTTCAGAGAAAGTATTTAGTTATTGGCCTGTTTGTAGATGAGAGAGAGCAAGCATACAGTGTATATGAAACAATTAAAACATATATCTTTTAATAATCAGTGTAGATATAACAGTTTCAAGTAAAACTGCAAAAATATGTAAATTCAATAGAAATGAAACTTCAACACATTGATTTGCATTAACTGAATTCACCCAGGAAAACAATCTGATGGAGATTTCCTGACCTTAATCCTCATTCTGAGCTGGTCTGCCTGTTTGATACGCAGAATGAGCTTGTTTCAGAGCCATATATAAACACATTACGTAAGGATCGATCGATGTCTTACAAGGTGCATTCATATTAAAACATCATGCACAGTGGTTTATATTTAGTAAAGAGCTGTAGCCCTGATCATGGAGGTCGTAACTCCAGAACCTGCCAACACAAAAATAAGAAATGTTTGATTTGCCACCATAAACATCTCTGTAATTTTCATACCTTCACATTTTACACATGAATTTAACTGTAATGACAAATCTAATTATATTTTTTGTCATTTTTATCTCCTTACACAATGGTCTAAATGCTGTTTCAAAGGCCTCTCTACAGTGCCAGGATATAATTCTGATAAAGAAATATTTTTTTGGCTTTAAAAAGATTTAAGAATGTTGGCTTTGAATCACCAAAAATAGCCTTTTTGTTCCCAAACTTAATATGTTGAATAGCTAAATAAATCACACACATTCAAATAATACACTGTATTTAAACAGTAGTGAAATGGTAGAAAAGAAAAACTAAAACAGGAAATGTTATCTCATGAGGGGGAAAAAAAGATGTAAAGGAGCTAAATATGACTGGATGCTAATTTTAGCTAGTTGGCTATTTTTGGTCACAACTTCACAGAGCTACCTGTATTGTAGCATTTTTTTTTAAATCTTAAAGTTATATTCATGTCCAGTTATCACACACAGCAGAAACATTTGTATTTTTATGGCACATACTGTATCATATCTACTGTTATTTAAACTCAAAATTAGCTACAACCCTAATTTCATGTAGTTGCATTTTGTTCCTGAGCTTCCTAACAGCTAGCTAACATGAAATAAGAAATGACATCAAAATTACAACATTGAAAACTGCAGCAGTATGGCTTTTTAATCAAAGACTTTTTATCAGGGTTGTTTCAAGCCCAGCTAAAGAAAAGCTGTATTGTCCCGTGTTTATTTTACACCTGAGTAAATGAGTCCTTGAGTGACTGTCACAAGGTAACACGTAACATACTGATAACAAGTCTGTTAGTTTGAGTTTCTGTGATACCTAACCTCTACTCATACACACACACACACACACACACACACACACACACACACACACACACACACACACACACACACACACACACACACACACACACAGAGAGAGAGAGAAAGCCTAGAATAAACACTTCCTCTTTTGGGTGCCAGCTGACCGTCCTAACAACTCATTCTCTGTTAATTATACTCCACGTTCACATTAGTGGGAATTTGTGGACTGTAAAGCCGTTAAACTTGCTGAACATAGACCACATGCCTACTCAAATACACCTTTGTAACCTTTTTGCAAAGCTGTCGGACTATCAGATTTGGCTCCTCTCCAT
This sequence comes from Scomber japonicus, assembly GCF_027409825.1. NCBI lineage: Eukaryota > Metazoa > Chordata > Actinopteri > Scombriformes > Scombridae > Scomber > Scomber japonicus. The sequence goes on from NC_070585.1 coordinate 8,776,168, forward strand.
GTCTGAGTAGACACACAAAACCTTAAAAACAACTTCACTTCCTACTGTAAAATCTCCATACTGTATGTGTGGCCACA